>NC_081407.1:265865573-266165573 GCF_030272615.1 Cryptomeria japonica | reverse complement strand
GATACTGTCGTCTGGTTTTGATACTGGCACTATGTTGGAGATCCATTCTGCATAGTCGATGGGTTGGATGAATCTGACATCTAATAGTTTCTTTAGTTCAGCCTTGACCATGAGTACTACTTGTGGATTCATCTTTCATAGTTTTTGCTTGACTGACTTAACTCCTAGAGAGATGGACAAGTGATGTATGATTAAGCGTGGATCAATTCCGGGCATATCTGCATATGACCAAGCAAAGTTAATTTGCTTTTCTTTAAAAAAGATGAGAAATGCCTGTCTTTTCTCCTCTATCAGAGATTCTGCTAGGTGAATGTTTTTGATTGCTTCTATAGTACCAATGTTGATTGATTGAGTGGGTTCAATCAATATGGGTGATCGCTCATGAAAATGCTTAGGAAGAGTGTCAAATCTCCCATCCTTAGGTGCCTTAAAAAGGATTTCACCCTCAGATGCGTCCTTTATTTTTACTTTTTTGTGATCTAGAGCTGCCATTGACTGGTTTTCAGCATCGGATCTTTTATTTGGTTCATTTTTGCGACTGAGAGACTTGACACTCCTTGGTTTGCAGACATCATTACTTCATTCACTGGTAGAGCCTTTTTCCGGGTTAACGGTACATAGGTAGTGGATAATAGATTCATCATTTGGGAAAATAGGTATATCATGTATTTCAGGTTTGTCCCAGTCAATGAGGTCGGGAAAGACAAGTGGTAAGGAATCATTTGGTGGATCAAGTTCTGCTACTGTAAGTGTCAAGATAGAGGTTTCATCATGATGGGTCTTGGTTTCAAAGAAGTCAAGGATTTCATCGAGGTCTTCGATGGTATCATCTTCCATATAGACTTGTTCATAATGTTTCTGTTTGCTTTCCTGGGCATCATAGATATTTTGCGGTCCAAACTCAAGAGGTCTATCTTCTGCGTTATGCTCTTTTTGAGAAAAAGATATGGAGCCAGTATTGTCAATGATATCTCCAGTAGCATTTGAGCAGCTACCCCATTCATATTCATTTGAATCAGTTTCTGAGGCATCATCCTAGATTCTATCATTGCTGTAAACAGGTATGTTGTAGGGTGAAAATAGATCTTTGATGATGGATACCAGTTTGATAGTCTTTGTTGATTCTGTGTCGGATCCTGCTTCTACTTTTTGTATTTGTTCATAGACTGTGCCTCCTCGGGGAGGAATAATGGTATTAGGAGATGATTCCATTGGTTTTTGAGATATTGGTGTTTGAATATGAGCTACTGCTACAGATATGGCCTTTTTGTGACTGAGAAGCTTTTCTTGATGTTGTTTCTAGTTCTTTTGAATTTCCTTCATCATTTCTTTCTGCAAATTCATAATTTTCACATTTGCACTTTCTACTATTTTGTTAGATGATTTGATCAGACATTTAAATGCTTTACTTCTAGAAGAATAACCAAGAAATGTTCCTTCTTCACTTTTTTGATCAAATTTTCCATTTCTGTCATCTTTGTGAACATAGCATCTACTTCCAAAGAATTTAAAATAACTTACATTAGGTTTCTTGTCATACAAGATCTCATATGGTGTCTTCATAGTTCCTTTCTTCAGTTGAACTCGGTTCAGGGTGTAAACTGCAGTGCTGATTAATTCTCTCCAAAATGTTTGAGGTACCCTCTTTTCTATCATCAGGGTTCTTGCACAATCTACAATTGATCTATTTCTTCTCTTGGCTATCCCATTTGGCTGAGGTGTTCTTGGTGCAGATACTTGCCTTTTTATACCATGATCATTGTAGAATAAGTCAAATTCATCAGAAGTGAACTCTCCTCCTTTGTCAGATCTAAGACATTTCAGTTGTCTTCCTGTTTCATTTTCAACTCTTGCCTTGTACCATTTAAACATTTGAAAAGCTTCTAATTTTTCTTTTAAAAACATAACTGACATCATCCTTGAGTAATCGTCCACAAATAATTTGAAATATTTATCACCATAATAACTTTGAATTTTCATGGGACCACAAAGATCAGTATGTACTAGATCTAAAATTCCTTTAGAAGTGTAGCACTTCTTGTAAAGCTTGATCTTCTTTTCTTACCCATCTGGCATCCTCGACATATAGCATTCTCAAGTTTTTCAAGACTCGGTAGACCTCTTACTCGGTGCTTCTTACTTATTTTGATCAGATTATCAAAATTTACATGAAAAAACCTTTTATGCCATAACCAGGTATCATCTATCTTAGCATAAAGACACTTGTTCCGAGTTGAGTCAAGATGAAATGTATTACCTTTTGTTTGTGTCCCGGTAGCAGCTAACTTTCCATGCTTGTCATGAACTTTGACAATTCCTTTCTGAAATTCTATTTGGTATCCTGTATTGTTTAGCTGTGCTACACTCAACAAATTGTATTTCAATCCTTCAACCCAATATACATCATCACATTTAGCATTTTCAAGAAGTGTTATAGATCCTTTACCTTTCACCAGATATGGTGCATTATTACCAAATCTTACATAGCCTCCATCATAGTCTTCTAATTTAACAAACTTGTGTTTATCACCTGTCATGTGATGTGAGCATCCACTGTCTATGATCCACGAATCATTATTATTTATGTGAGATATTAGGGCTTTTTCTTCATACCTTTCTTCATCTGATCCATCTTTAATAGCCACATAAACAACTTCCTCAGTATCAGTTTCATCAGATTTATCATCATTGGATTCCTCATCAGCTATTAGGCATGTCTTTCTGTCTTTTCTTTTGAAGTCTCGATGTGCTTTGTATTGGTTGTCTTTTTGCCTATTATCTCGGTATTCTCTCTTTTCACTAGATTCTTTGTCAGGACAGTTAGAAGCCATATGTCCCATTTTATCACAATTGAAACATTTTAAAGGTAGCTTTCCTTTATACTTGCCTTTTCCTCTCGGTAACCTTCTGGCTAACAATGCTTCAAACTCTTCTTGCTTCTTGATTTCCTCATATAGTTTGTACACTTCTTCCATGTTGTTGTGAAATATTTCACTTGCTCCACTGTGATTCCCTTCAGAGTACTTACTCATTCTATCATTGTAATCATCAGATTCACCAATATGAAAATAACTGAATGGAGATTCTACTTTATTTACCGAAGACCCACTGTTATCAAAATTACTTAACTCAAATGCATGTAGCTTACCAATAGTAGCATCTAAAGAAACTGGCATGTTAGGTACAAACCTCAATTCATTGATTGCAGAGACTCAAATAGCATAGGTAGGTAGAAGGGTTCTCAACAACTTACTTGTTACATCCTTTTCTTCAATAGTTCCTCCTACTCCTTTAATTTGATTGACAGTCTCCTTTAACCTTGTATTGTATTGGGTTATGTTCTCATCTTCATTCATTCTCATGGATTCAAGTTGTCCTCTTAGACTATCTACTTTTGCTCTTTGAACATGTTCATCATCGCCATATATAGATATGAGCTTGGTCCACATTTCTTTTGCATCATTACAGCCTTCTAGGTCATTAAACTCTGAGTCGGTCAATGCTGATGTTATTTCAATCATAGCTTGAATGTGTTCTTGCTTTTCCTTTATCTCTTCCAAGGTCATCGGGTTGGTGCTCGGTGGTATGTAATCATTCTCCAAATAATATGTTGCATATTCTCCAATTCCTGATAAATGCAGCTTCATCCTTTTCTACCATGTGGAGAAACTTGACTTGTTCAGCTTTGGTGCATCCCTTTTATACATCTTTAGATCTTTGCCTCAAGTACCTTCAAAATTTTCTTCCGGAGTCTAAAGCTCTGATATCAATTGTAAGTTCTGATACTAAATGTAAAGTACTGATACCAATAGCTAACAAGATGAGAGGGGGGGGGGGTGAATCATACAAACTTATTCTTCCATAAAATCAACAGATTTAACCTCGGTAACTTATACTTCAACAATATAACCAAAAACTGCTAAACATGCAAACTCATAAACACATAATCATCATAACACATATAAAACCAGATTTAACGTGGAAACCCAAATAGGGAAAAACCACTGTGGGATTTCGGACCCACTAAGAAATATACTCTTCTAGAGTATGCTCGGTTAAAAGCAAATCCTGTTAAAGATTACAAACACATTGCTAGATGTGACCCAGTTAAGGGATTTCCCTCAGATTTGTTAGGATCTTCACTTTGTTAGAAGTGCCTTGTTAAAGGATTTCAAACACTCATTTAGAATGTCACCTTGCTAGAGGGTTTACAAATAAGACTGTTAAGTCCACTCGGTTAAGAGATTTTCTGTCACTTACAAAATAACAGTAATAAATATATATCTGCAACTTCACATCTAAAATGCTAAAGAAGATTCTTATTTGCTCAAAACAATCCTGTCATAGGACTTATCTTGTCCCTCTACTGGGCTCCCTACTCTGTTATTCAAACAGGTCTTCAAGCTTCTGTGCTCGGTAATCACTATGTAGCATCCCTGTGCTTACACTTGCCCGCATACATCGTTCATCAATAATGTCTTATTTATAAACAATTTTCCAACCACTGAATCTCCTTGATCACATTTCCCATGATCAATCTTAGCCATCAGATCTTCAATCTTGACTAGGTTCAATGTATCCTTCGATCTGAAAATGTTTTACCTTGCCTAGGGACTTGCATTCCTTTCTTGGAACTTGCACAAGGTTATTGCGGTTCAATCTGCACTGTAGATCTTTCTGTCGATCTTACATTGCCATAGATCCTTAACAAACTTCATGCGCGACATACCAATCATTTAAACAACTCCAGCTCATCATTGTCTTTCATTAAATAATGCTTGTATTCATTCAATGCGCTCTGTCATAACTCGGTTGCAACTCGGTAAATACTAAACTTTACTCGGTAGACATTCCGCCTTCATTAACCGATATCGATAACCTTAGGGTTTACCGACTAGGTTCTTTGCTCAGTAACATAGTATAGTATTAACCTTACAATCAACAACATTTGTAGGTGTCAAAACAATCTAAACATCATGATCCTATCATTGTCTAACTCGGTAATAGTTTCCCATTGAATAACTTATTTCTCCCCTTACTTATCACATTCTTTCTGTGTCTTTTACCGACTACTTAATTCTCTTCAAATCAATCTTCTCAAGATATGGCAACATCATACTAAATCAGAAAATCAATTTCTTGACATCAATGACAAAATAATGTTATAAAGATAGTTATCATCCCTTTTTCAGTTATATCAATAATCTTCAACAACCTTCTCAATATCCTTAATGAATATCAACAATCTTTCTATTGAAAATGCCAACAAATAGATCCTATCACAATCAATAGAAGAATTGAAAACAAGGCATTCAAAAGAAATCAAAACCATCACCAATGTCTCCTTCAATTGATCCCCATTTTCCTTCTTTCTCCTCCAAATAGCTTGTTTTGTGGATCTCACCTATGAGTGCAATAAGCAAGAAAGCAAGATTGCAAGATGATTTTGATAGTGCAAGGATACTAGAAATGTGGTTGATTGCAAAGATTGAAGAAATGCATCCAATTTATAGGCAAATTGGAGAGATGAGAAAATTAGCACTATCAAGATCCATCCATCCCTTCGTCTCCATGCCACAATCCTCCATGTTTCTCACACGATTCCCTCTCAAATGAGCTTACCATTTCTCCTAGTCCCCCTCATGATCCCAATATTGTAGAGAACAATTTATCAATGATTGTGTATGTGTCATTTTCACATGCCAACCTGGTGATAGAAACAAGCATGGCACCAGCTAATGAAATCAACACTAAAATTATTCCATCATCTTCTTCAAGCACAAAAATAATACTAGCTAATGAGATCAACACCTGGTTGACTTCACGATCCTCTTCAAGTGCATCAATAAAAATAGGCATAGCACCCACTCATGTCACAAATTTGAAACCAAAATCAATTCGTTTCATACACCCACACTTGATAGAATGGGGGCAAGAGAATCTACAACAATTGGATTTCTTTGAAAATGATAGAGCTATAGCTGAATTCATGGGTTTCAGAGTTGGATTTCCCTCTGATGATCCACAAAGTCCAAAAACTCTCGAAATCAACATTGGAGATGTTGAATATGTACACTTAGTTGAGTCCTTATATCCTATTGGAAAAGACATCTTTATCCAACTCTTCAAACAAAGACCAACGAACTACCTACATAAAACTCCCCGACCCTATGAACAACATGCACCTTAAACGATATTATATCTAAGGGTTGGGTTAGTTTAAGTTTTTCTTTCTGTATTGCATATCATTTTATTCACAACACTGCATCACATATAGTTTCTTTTTCAAATGCATTGCATTTGCAAAATTTTTGCATTTACATATAGCATCATCAATAAAACAAGGCAATTGTCCAAATTTATCATTTGTTTGCATTCAAGAGAAACAAGGGTGATCTCCTTTCTTAGATATTCGAACATGAAGTCTTTGAACTCCTAAGGTCATTCATTTTCAACATTACCCTATAATGACACTTTACTTAAGGTTGGGTAGTGATTTATCTATTTGAGACTTGTTAACCCAAAATCTATCAATTTTTGTATCTCAAACACATTAACAAAATCTCTAAATTCATTCTAGAAACCTAGTTGATCATATGACTCGTGAAAAATCTAAAATTCTACTTCAATGCCACTATAATTGTCATACCTAAATAGGTTTCATTACTTACAATTCAAGGCAAGAAAATAAAAAAGAAAAAGTGCTATGCCAAATATCCATCTCAAGGCAAAAGAGAAATGATATATAACTAAAATATCATGCATATAAAGTGCGACAAAAAGCTTGACTATGGGAACATGCGGACAACTCCATCAGGGATATGAACGCCTGCTGGCAATGGAGCAATATTTGAGAAATTACAGTCTATAACCTCATCGGAGCTCTAAAAGCTTGCTGGCAGTGATGCTCTATTTAAGATGCTTCCGAAGTTAGGATAATCCACATAGCTAGTCATATAGGATGCTTAGGATATTTAGTGAACACAAGAGCGCGAATTAACTCATTTGCACACACATGGGCAAAAGAAGATCAAATTTTCAAGAACCAATGGGGAAGTTTTCTTCATCTCCATTTGTAAATCCTAGTCACTAAAGTGTGTTAATTTGGATGTTCCAACAAACCTTAAGGATCGATTGACCGCTTATCTATGAAATGTTTTGTACCTCTAATTCAATTGTTGTATTACGAAATGCTAAACAAACACAATCATCCTTGTTCAAATAGGAAATGCATATTCATCATGCATATTGCATTAACATAGGTCATGTCAAAAATTCATTGTCTCCACATACACTTTGCAGATCACCATGTCATATAGGTCTGCACACTGGGGGCATAACTGAAAAAATCCTAAAAATCATATAAAGTCCTGAAAAAATCCAAAAATAATAGAAAACATGAAATCCAAAAACATTGGAAAATCTTTCAAAAATCCAAAAATAGTGAAAAAAATAAAAATTCAAAAACATGGAAAAAATCAACCAAAAACATCCATATAATGTCCTGAAAAAATACCAAAAACAGTGAAAAACATAAAATCCAAAAACATCAAAAAAACTCTTGGAAATCAAATCCAAAAACAATTAAAAAAAACAAAAAAAACTTGCAATAAAATGTCTCGCAAGAATCAAACATCCTAGCGGATATCTAGCAAACGCTTCGCACGAAGTTAACAAAGGATACAACTATCCAGTCAAACATCTGCAATTAACTGTTCAAACTGTCTTATCAATCGTATTATATCCATATCAAGTGATCATTATCTTGTCTTAAACGAAAGAGGATACACTTGAAATAAGACAGGTCAGTCTTAAACAGGGTCCGCAACTTTATGAGATCAGACATTATCAACTATCACATCAAACAATCAAAACAAAGACACATATCAGTATGGCTACTGAATTTTGTTTGGATTAGTTTTTATGTTTTATCATTTGGTGACAGATTGTGTTCCTATGCTACTTAAGGATGTCCACAAGTGACTAGAGGAGCCAGGATGGTCATGATCTTTCTCTTGGTTTGCTATTTGTGGTGTGGACCAATGAATTTCTAGGGTAATAGTTCCAGTGGGTGTCTGTGTTGGTACGTTCATTTGGCAAATATCCTATGTAAAAGTCAAGGATAGTTATGCTTGTGATTATCCCACATACCTCGACTCCTGGAAGTATTCTCAGAATGGAGGGTTCACTCCTTGTCTGCTATGTGTTTGTTTCTTCAATGAGATATCTTTACATCTTGGTTCCTTATACCTTGATGTACTAAGCTCCATTGTTCAATAATAAGGCTCAACGATGAATATATATTGCGCAATAAATGATGACACAGGTTTGTGAATCAATCATTCTCATTTCATCTCATTTGCTTATTGCTAGTTTGCTGATTCTTTTCTAATCACGTTTTTAAAAATCATTTTCTATCATCTAACATTATTCTATTTCATTCTAAGGTTCATTCTCTCATATTCTATCTCAATATCATTTTCACTTCACCTATCTCTATCTCTAATCATCTAACTATCCTTCTATCTTTCTTCTTTTTGCAAGAGATCATTCATACCTTTAATGCATAAACAATCTCTCGAGGGGGCATTACACCCTAAGTATTACTGGGGCAGAAATATTTTGCTTTCTTTGAAACAATGTCGTTCCGACTTTGTCTCAAAGAGTGGCAAATGTAGATAACTAAAAATGTCTCATTGATCATGTACTAATTATTCCTCTAATAAATTAAATTATTCTTTAATTATTTAATTAAATTAATTAATCTTATTGTTCTAATTTCATATTTCTTCATAATCTTACTAATTATTCTATTTTCAATTCTATTATCATTTAATCATTTAAACCATTTTCTAATGTTGATTAAATATTTATTATTTAATTAATTGTGATTTTTAATCCCTCAATTTAAATAGTATTTATTATTTAAATAAATTATTTTTCAATTTCTATCTCTATTCAGTTATTCAATTATCATTAACCCTTTTCTTAATATTAATTAAATATTAATTATTTAATTAATTGTGATTTTAATCCTTTAATTTAAATAATCTTTATTATTTAATTAAAATTCATTTTCTAAATAATTAAATAGTTTCTTTAAATTATTTAATTAACTAATTTAATTTCATTCAAATTCATATTTCTTCTAATTTCTCCTAATTTCTAATACATGTGCATGATTTCAAAAATCAAATTGAAAATCAAAGTCAAGTTCTAAATATATTCAGATAACAAATTGAATTTAAAATAAATTCAATATTTGAATTAAATCTCATGCGAAGATTAAATTGAAAATCAAAGTCAAAGTGCAAGTACATGCTAAATTAATTAATTCAATTTATTAATTTATTAAATTAATTACTTCAATTTATTAATTTATTAAATTAATTATGTTTTCAATCTCTATTTCTATCTTCCACTTTGCTTTTTTCCAAAAAGCTCTCAAAAAGCTTTCAATCAGTTAACTATTTCATCTATTTTAATTGACCATTTCAATTAATTGATTAATTACATCATTTCTTTAAATCTCTCCAATCATTCTTTTTCTATCTTCTAGTTAGATTTTTCTAAATAAAAATTTCTTTATCATCCTCTTTATTTCCTTCAATCATTCTTTTCCATCTTTCAATCAACTTTTTTCTCAATCAGTTAACTCATTTATCTATGCAATCAATTAAGTTCAGCCTCCAAATTAGCAGTTCAACTATCAATTAACATGTGAGCTCACTTGAGTTCCACCTCTTGATCATTCTGTTCCACCTTTCAATCAATTCTCATCCAATTATCTATAAATTGAGCATTCAATTCCTCTGAATCATGAACTTCAAATCTTTGTGTCAATTGCAAGTTGCCAGCGCAATATCTGAGAGCCACCATACCACAAAGAAGAGGAGAGCAATGGAAGATATAATCAGTCATGGAATAGGGAGAATTGATTGATAAATTTTACATTCCTGTTTCTTGCTTTTGCATTATTTCATTGTGTTTTTGTTTGAATTATATTAGGATAGGGATTCATGATTTCCCTTTGATTTCTATTTGATTACATGATGAATTTTAACATACGACAAATATTATCATCTACTATATTTTCTATTTCATAAAAAAGTCATGACAAACCTGTGAGTTAATTGTATTTTATGATTCATTATACCTTATAGATTTAGTTATGTTTGTTTATGTAGGTTCACCAATTTCAAAAGGAAGCTTCAAAGGAAGACCTAAACGATGCTTTATTACATGGTTACCAAGGCCTTCAACAACATATGCTAGATCGAGGGGATAAATTAGTGAGTGGTCACGAATCCGAGGTAAGTTCTTTATAATATTATATGACTTATGCAAAAATTTAAGTAGAGGTATTAAGTTATTTAAATAAGTTAAACTGTGTTGTGTATAGGAATCCCAACAATCAAACTCATCAGGTAGTGAGCATGAAGAGGAGCTAGAGGATCATGATGAATTGTTTGTTGCACACAATGATTCGATTGTCATTCCTGAAACTCAGGAGGAAACCATCCTTGAATTTCAGCAAGTGGGAGACAACAATATTGAGGAGGGTGTTCGATGTGATGAACAATCCACACCCACAATAAAATATGTGACTCGTAGAAAGAGGACACAAATAAAGAGGATGGATAGAAACAAATGAACAAAAGACATATTTGCTTCCTATCATTGTTCAGTTTTAATTTCTATTATTAACCTAATTTATATAGCATCATATTTGTTTAATGAATACTTGTGAATTTATTCACTTATACAAATGGATTTCTTATTTCACTTCTGTTTTCTGTTGAACAATACATTATTCGCAAATATTGTTGAGAATTAAGTTTGGTATTTTTTTGGTATCTCCCTCAAGTCATATTTAAGTGCTTCAGAGTTCTAATCTGATTGTTAAATTGAGTTTTTCGTGGACCAGCTAAGACTAAACTTCAGGACTAACTCAAATTTAGGACTTACTTTTATGTTTGGTCGGTGTTCTTATCTTTGGCTACATCTATTCTGAAAAAGAATCATCAAGATTTATAATCTTCTAAAAAAGTACAGTTCCTTAAACATTTTCTAGTTGTAAGTTTTTCATTTTAGGTATTCTTAGGTCATAGTAGGGCACTTGATACTATTGGAAATGAACTACCCTACTTAGTTTATGTGTCTCGTGAAAGAGACCTGGTTTCCAACACCACAAGAAAGCTGGTGCAATGAATGCATTGGTATATACCTTTCTCAGTATTCAAGTTTAAATTATTTTTTAATATTGTTATAATATATATCTGCTTGTGTAACTTATTATTAACATCAATGATCATTTATATTTGGGGAATCCAGGTTCGTGTTTCTGCTGTCCTTACAAATGGTCCCTTCCTATTGAATCTTGATTGTGATTACTATATAAACAATATTTTTTTGTGCTTTACTACGAGTTATTACTTACAAAAACAAATTGGTTTTTTGTGTTTTAGGTTTGTTGGTTAGTTAGTGATTGTAGTGAAGCTGATATCCCTGCTACTTTCCATGATGCCATCCGTTATGGAGTTGATGTGCTATCTATTCCCTTGGGCTCAATAACACCTTTGCCTGACTATTTTGTTGTTTCAGCTTTGTTGGTTTTTTTGGGCAACATGTTTTCATATATTTTAATAGCTATTTATGTTATGATCCTAACTAGCATCCATACACTTTTCTTTGTAGATTTCTACTAGGCTATTTTCTTGGTGTCTATACGAAATGGAAGACTAGGTATTTATATCATTTTTTTTGTACTTGTTTCATTTATTTATGCATATATGCTGAGTGTTATTACTGTATTTATTTGTACAATATACAAGCAATTTAAATAACTCAATCGATTCAATGCATATTTATGATATTTATTTACTGTCACTCTAGAAATATACTATTTTCTGTTGTCTGGAGCCTTTTATTGATGTGTGTAATATACTGTTATACTATTTACTGTCGCTTTCATTATGAGACTATACTCTTTTTTTGTTGTCTATATATATATTAGCTGCCATAACAAATTGAGATTATGCAGTGCTATCTATCTATCTATCTATCTATCTATCTATCTATCTATCTATCTATCTATCTATCTATCTATCTATATATATATATATATATGGTGTTGATTGTAGAATATGTATATCCGAGTCTTTAAAGTGCACCAACTCCCCAATCTGTTTTGTGATACCAACCCACAACAAGCACCAACTCCCCAATCTATTTTGTGAGCACCAACCCACAGCAAGCACCAACTCCCCAATCTGAAAAACAAGGAACCAACCTTATGAATATGATACACCAATTTCAAGGAGATGAAGCACCAACTCCACCCACAAAGGACACTATCCCTACACAAATTTCTGCTATGGTCTGATTAAAAACTAGTCACCAGTCTGTCCATAATTTTCACTACAGAATGAGCAATAATTCCACTCTTAAACTAATATAGTATTCACAACATATTCCCACACATATGCCTCATGAGTTCTCCACACATTCTTCTGATCATCAACTCTATGTTTTACATACACAGATTTTCTTCCCTTTATTTGTAATAAAATTTTCTTTTTATAATAGAATCATACATCAAAGCTTTCATTCAACATTCTACTCTACTAGTCTAAAGGAATGATTTTATTAATATATTCTCACACACTTTTGAGTTATCTTTAGCATATATGTATTATATTTCACACATTAGAAGGCTTCAGACAACATTAAAAGGATTCAGACAACAAAAAACAATATATTTCTAGAGTATGATAGTGGCAGTAAAGAGTATGAACAATACTAACAAAGGGAGATTAAGGGTTAAACATACTCTTTTATGTCTGTATATATATTTGTTGTCATAATAGACTAAGATTATATAGTGTTGTCTCTCTATATATATGCTGCTAACTGTAGAATATGTATATCTGAGTCTTCAAAGTGCATATGTATTTTGTACTTGTAGAATATGTATATTACAAATAGATATATATAGTAATTATTCATGTCTTCTTCATATTTTCTGCTATGAGTAGGTGCCAATTCTTTGACATCAATGACAATTTCTCTACATTGGACCAACCACTGCCTACAATCCCAAAGATGTTCAGATGTACAGGTCGAATGTTTCCTCTCCTCTGTGCTTCTATTTTTTAAGAAATATATATTTTTTCATTTTCATTTTTACCTATAGAAAAAAAGGAACACGGAGAACTTTATAGGTCCATTCATGAACTCTTATCTCACATAAGCCTAATTAGTTTCTCATAAATAAATGAAACAAAAGGTAATACAAAATCATAAATGGAATGCTTGGACTGTACTTTCATTTCCTTTGACTGCTATCCTTTGTACTTTATTATAATTGCACTTCCATATTGTTCTCTTGATTTTTATGAAGAAAGACTGTGATTATGCCCTTGACTGTACCTTGACCTATGTTCTAAATCAGTCAAAAGACTATCCTAACGGTTTGATATCCTTGATCTCTATGATTGTAGGCTTCCATTATTGTGACAAGCACATATTATGCTTAGGTTCATTTGTGGATGCTGGCCCTTTGAGTACATTACTGGTAATATTGTCTCGGTCTCTTTTGTATCAATGTCTTAGGTCTACAAAGGATCTATGTTTAACCCTTAATCTCCCTTTGTTAGTATTGTTCATACTCTCATGATGAATACCCCTTTAGAGTATGGGGGTTTTGTGTATTGCTCTTTAGACTGAGATTTGTATCACTTTATCTTGACTAAGAATCTCTTGACACTATCATGGCTTGTATATGATGCTGCTATACGAGTGTTACTCTAGTCCTTTTGTAGATCTATTCATCTTGGTTGTTGCCTTTGTACTAGAAGGGTAATAGTACTATCTTATTGTCTATAACAGTGATTGTCCCTTGATAAGACATTGTGTATATGGCAACTATCATAGGTTATAATAACTAGGAGTTTGCTCTTGAACTTAGATCCCTATACTCTATCCAGTCAATTATTGATTATTGTTCTTATACTTATTGGACTGTGCACTAGTGTATTGGCTAGGAATTGGACTGGGCCCACTTCCTCTCACTCTTGTCCATTTATTGTGATACTGATATTTTGGTTTTGCCATTAATAGTCTTGTAATTTGTATCGTTATCATGTCTTTCCAGGTACCCAAATAATTCAAAAATGTACTTTTGAACTAGTTTTCCAGCAAACAACATTATCATTAGTTTTTTAATCTTCTATGTAGTATTTAAAAGGTTATTTCTCAAATTAATCAGGATTGATACATTTTAGATTACTCTTAATGATCTATCATCATTTTCCTATGATTAAATGTAAATTCAAATATGATTGATTGGTAAGTAAAGTGGTTGCAATGAAATGACTTTGCTTAAATAGTATAGTGTTTCCTTTGATTGGATACACTAAAGTATTAGAACTAGATGCAGATTGAGTTGGTTTTATCTCATTTGGTTCTCTTGCAAAGTAGAACAAGGACAACAAACTGCCACTGGCATGTACCAGTATTTTATTAAGGTGGGAATACCATGTTTATCAAGCTGTTGTTGTTCTCTTTTATGATCTGTGAGGAATGATTTTTTTCGAAAGGTTGTGGAGTTTAATGTCTTTTTTTGAAGTGACTTTGGTTTTGACATCACATCCCTTTTACTTTTTTTAGGTCGTCCCAACTGTCTATACTGATATAAGAGGGAATAAGATCTTGACTAATCAGGTTAGTATGGGGTTAGAATATCAAGTTACATTAATTCATACACAAACAATAGCAATAGTTATGTAAGACTTGTGACATAATTGCAAATTTAATATGGTTATTTGTAGTTCTCAGTGACTAAACACTTCAAAGCCATGGAAATTGGATTAAGTCGATCCCTTCTTGACATGTTTTTCTTTGATGATTTTTCCCAAATAAAGGCGAGCACAAGCATAATTATAGTTTGTAGTTCTTTTTTCTCAAACATGTTAACAAATTGTGTTGTTTGTGCATACTTTAGTATCAAGAGTATGCTATAATATTTTATTGTGTATGTCATTGTGAATGCTTTTATATCTGTTTGTTGAATGGTAAAATGGAATTTACTATAAATTCATTGTATGCAATTTTATCTTCTCATGATTGTGAAGCTTATAGATCTTGTTTTCTCTTTCCTTCAGCTACATTGAAATCTTGTAAGCCTCCTCTAGGATTGTAAGTTGCTAAAAATTCCACAATCAACCATGTTGCTAAAAATGGATTGTAAGCTGCTAAAAATGGCTCTATCCAATCATGTGAAGCTTGATTTTATTGTGCTTATCTATAGTTGTCAAAAATGTGGATTCCCCTGTCCACCATGCATGGAGTTAGTAGTACTGAAGGATTTGGATTGTGGCTAAAAGGAAACTATGTGTTTCTATGAAGACCCTGCTACCTTCTCCTATAAAGAACCTTGTGGTAACCTTCTTCTATAGAGACTCTATTGTGAAGACTCTGCTATTGTTTCCTGTTTATTGCATCCAATATTCTTTAGAGAAACACCACATCATTATGTAATATATAGAACATTGAAAATAAATATAATTAATATGGTATTTCTTATTAATAAGTTTGTTATGGTATTTTGTTCAATGTTTTGTAAGAAATTAAATATTGAAAATAACTACATTGAATCTTGTATTCCTATTTGGAAACATTGAAGGTTGAAACCTACACAAAAAAATATTTAAAAGAAATTGTTTAATTTTTTAATACATTTTGATTGAAAACTACACAAAAAAAATTTAAAATAAATTGTTTATTTTTTAAATACATTTTTTTATATTGTCTCTAGAGACAATAGTTGAGATCTAAAGACATATTGTCTCTCAAGAGATGATATGATTTTAATTCCAACTATTGTCTATGATTTTAATCCCAACTATTGTCTCTGGAGAGACAATATGTCTTTAAATCCCAAAGAGACAAAAGTGAAATTGTCTCTCCAAAGACAAAAAAACTTCTGTTTTATATTATCTTTATAGAAACAATTTTTAAAAACGATAATTTAAGACACTCAGTTAAAATACCCCTCTATGTAGTAGTGTTAGATTTGTGAAGCTGAGGCTGTCTCTTCTCCCTAGCGGTAATGGATAGAATGGTCCTCCAGCCTTCAAAACACACTCAAATTCTGTAAAAAACAACCTTCTAAAAACTGAAAAACTGAAGCTAGTCAATGTGATTGGGATTAGAGGTTACAGACCTTGTCGACAGAGTCACAAGAAGCCAAAGCCAAGATGTCAGCGCACGACACAACTCCACTGCATGCGGCTTCCACTCTCGCTTTTATGCCATTAATGATAGTGAAGGCCATTGCTCGCAATGATACATTTGGAGGAACCAACCTCTCGCTTGTTGTCCCGTTCAACAGAACTGAACCACCGCATCCCTGTCAAAATCATACACAAATCGATTAACAAAGACGAAACACCCAAAAATACATTTAAATGGGCAATTTTGATATGAATCTACCTGGACGAAGCATTCGTGGAAATGCAGTCTAAGCAGGCCAGCCGCCTGCGTGATATCTTGATTCAGATAAAACTCAATAAGTTCTCTCACGATTAACTCCAACGTTGGGCAACTCGTGCTGTAAAATGTCCACGAAAGACCGTCAACTGGAGTTGGGAGGCTTAAATCCTTTCCAGAGAAAGCGCTCGCGTAGGCACCCACCATATAAAGAAAAGTCAGACTGAATGAAGTTATGCTCAGCTTTCCCATTGTTTTCTTTCAATATGCTCCTCACTTTCGGCTATATATCGTGCTAAATATCGGGGAGATAAGTGTATACACTCTCTCGTTTATTGACCAAATTCAACTTAGAATCTCATGATAAGAAATTGGCTAACTCTTTAGGATTTTATAGATCTGTTGATTTGGGAACCAATAGTTTTGTGGATGTAGCTCATTTTGGGTGAACTATGTTAAATCTCTATGTTATTTTGTGTTGTGCTTTTCTTCATCTTTGTATATTCGAATCTGCATATAATTGTTAAATTGTATTTGCTTCAGATTTGTCTAAACCCTAGCAATGGTGACTTAACTCCACACTGTACACAAATTGTATCATTTTGTTAAAAATATTAACAAGAAAAAATGTGTAAACTTTGCAAGAAAAATATTATGTAATTGACAAAAAATAAAAGTGAGATGAACAAAAACCTATCTCCTTATAGCTTTTTCTTCAATCCATTCAGAGTAAATACAAGTAGATCTAAAATTATGGAGGTTTTAGAACTACTAGATTCTTGGGTATGAGATAAAAAATTCACCCTTTTGAACAAAATTATTGGTTGCAAGTTAACCAAAAATCAAACACGAGATGATGAATGTTTCAATTTCTTGATTGTTTTGACCAATTGGAGATAAGGTTGCCATAAAGTTAGTACTTTAATCTATTATAGAAAATGATAAGTGGAGGACATGCAACTCCAAATGTGGAATAAATGCACTTCATTTTAGTATTATAATTTTTTTTTTACTTAAATTACACCATCTTGGTTATGTAAAGTTATAGCTTTCTTTTATAGGTGTGGTTTTCTATTGTATTTCATTTTAAATTACAAGGCATTTTAAACAAATCAAATAAAATATCAATTGGGTGTGGATGATTTGTGTACTAGGTCTCCTTAAATAAATTGTAGGTCTCCCTAAATAAATTGCTATGTGTATTTTGTATTCATGTAAGGAAACCTCTGATGAGGTTCTAAGCTTTTGTATCATTGATCATAAGCTTCCTACATGTGCAAACTCAAGAGTATCAGAGGTTCTAAGCTTTTGTATCATTGATCATAAGCTTCCTACATGTGCAAACTCAAGAGTATCAGACTATAAAAGTAGAGTAGTTGAATACAATACATTATCTAAGCAACCAAGAAACATAACATCACAAATCGCATGTTGTTCACTCGTTAGCATTACTCTAGCTAAGAACAAGACCCTAAATTATGTAGTCACCCTTTTCATTACTTTGTTGTCAATCTGCATGTTTTTAATCCTCTAAAAGTTGTTATACTTTAAAAAAAAAAAATCATTATTAGTGTTAAGATTAAATTTTTTACTAATTAACATATAAATTTAGAAAATTAAATATATTGAATAAGGGTGTTTAGTTTTATGATGGAAAAATCTATTACTTGAATGAAAATTCTAGAATTTATGACATCTTTGGATCATAAATAATATATAATATTTGGTAAACTATTTCAAAATTATAGTATTCTATGAATAGAGATTTGAGATGAATATATTGTTTTACGATAAAAATTGGTATAAAAATATTACACAAATGTTTTATTTTTATTTTTATTAAAAATGAAATGATTACACATAGACACCACAAATTTATGTATATGAATTAAATGAATAGTTAAATAATTTTTTTTATTTTTATCATCACGCAAACTTCAAAAATAGTGATAAGAAGTTTTTTCCTATGTGTAGGAATGAAATGAATGTACAAGAAAAAAGTTCATTTCAGGTTCATTTGATACAAGCAAAACATATCATCAATTGTACATTCTTCAAAATTGAAATCGTTACAAATCATTCTTTCTATTGATTATAAGCAAATATATAATATAAAAAATTTAAATGTTAAAAACAATTTACACACTTTAACATATTAACTTTTATATAATTTTCTATTAATAACCACAATACTTCTTTCTTATACAAATACTAATATATTATTTTAAAAAGCTTTGTCCATTGCAAATCACTAAAGCATGATATGAAATCACACTAGATGAGTTAACACTCACTATTACATGCCACCCTATCCTTTATGTAGCTATTTGATGGACCACAATTATGCTCAGCATTCCATATGTCTACTTTAATGGTGGACACCACGTGAAGACATGTTTGGAGCCGCATTTATTTTAAAAAGCAAAAGCTGCTTCTTCCTAGGATTCATGTGGAGTACGAAGAGGAGGAAACTTGAGGATTGAAGATGGAGATTTCTTTCAAAATGCTAGTTAAGCTTAATTCAGTATATATCCTGAATTACAGTTTTGATGCCTGCAAATTTCAGTCTCCAATGGCTATGTATTTATAATGGGGAGAAGGGGGATCTTTTGACTTGTTCAAACGCGGAAATTTGACATGTTTGCAGTAGAAGACATGTGCCAAGCTTAATTCAGTATATATCCTGAGTAAAATGAAGAAGTTGGGTTTGGAATCTCGCAATTCTCACGGATCTCTCCTTGGCTTCCGGTGAGGACGTCTAGCTGACCCATCTTCAACATGCTCAAAACAAACTGTTCAAAGAAGGAGGTTTGATTGACTACAAAATCTATTACCACGTCTCGGGTTCGACTGTCGGAGTACAGACTCTAGTCAGACGTGAAGAGCGTTTGTCTATTCAGAAGGTCGACGTAATATTTGTTGTCAAACACATTTGGGCTGCGAATATCCAAAATGGTGGTGTTGACAGTTGTGTTTGTGGGACAAGTGAGGTAAAGCTGATTTGCAAATGTCTGGTCGAGAGTGGGATCTTGTTGCTTTACTCCCGTCGTGCTGTTGTGCAGTCTGTTGTCGAAGGACGAGCAGTTCCCTCTGCCGATTGTATGTCCACCTGAAATCTTATGCTGTAAGAAACAAAATCCTTGGGTAAACTTATATCTTCAATAGGAATTAATATAAATGTAAATGTGTACCTGAAAGAGCCACGAGATCCGTGAAAGTGAAGCCTTTGAGAGACAAGACGCTCATAAGACCAGTTACGTTTGAACTGGGTGCAGGTAAATTCGCAAGAACGGTTGTTAGATTTGCGAAGCTGAGGCTGTCTCTTCTCCCTCGCGGTAATGGATAGAATGGTCCTCCAGCCTTCAAAACACACTCAAATATTTCTGTTAAAAATAACCTTCTAAAAACTGAAAAGCTTAAGCTAGTCAATGTGATTGGGATTAGAGGTTACAGACCTTGTTGACAGAGTCACGAGCAGCCAAAGCCAAGATGTCAGCGCATGACACGATTCCACTGCAGGCGGCTTCGACACTCGCTTTTATGTCATTAATGATAGTGAAGGCCATTGCTCGCAATGATACATTTGGAGGATCCACCCTCTCGCTTGTTGTCCCGTTCAGCAGAACTGAACCATCGCATCCCTGTCAAAATCATACACAAATCGATTAACATAGACGAAACTTCAAAAACTACATTTAAATGGGCAATTTTGATACGAATATACCTGGACGAAGCAGTCGTGGAAATGCAGTCTGAGCAGGCCAGCCGCCTGCGTGATATCTTGATTGAGATAAAACTCTATACGTTCTCTCACAATTAACTCCAACGTTGGGCAACTCGTGCTGTAAAATGTCCATGAAAGGCCGTCAACCGGAGTTGGGAGACTTAAATCCCTTCCAGAGAAAGCGCTCTCATAGGCACCCACCATATACAGAAAAATTAGACTGCAAGAAGTTATGCTCAGCTTTCCCATTGTTTTCTTTCAATATGCTCCTCACTTTCGACTATATATCGTGCATTACAGTTTCCAGATCTGGATTTTTCGATATCTAATAGGTGTGTATTTATAATGCTTGGAAGGGTGATGGGGTACTGACGTTAAGAGCCGGATAGATTATACGACGTGGAAATTTGACATGTTTGCAGTAGAAGACGTAAGCCAGCCACAAATTTCTTTGTTCTTTTTTTTAAAATCTTTTTGTGGGCCTAAATACATTGACCAGCAAAATTCTTGGGTCCCCCTCTTTTGCGTGCACTACATTTTTTTGGCATTAAATTTCATTGAATTTACTTTATAGCGTAAGCATTCACCTCATAAATTGATAATAGACATCCGTTTCGTTGTCGGTCACAGATTTGGTGAAGCCCGCTCCAGATTATGCACATTAGATCGTATTTATTAATTAAATATAAAATAAAAAAACAAGCTGTACTTTGGTTTTCATCTAATTAAAAATACGGTAAAAATGTATATGATAGATATAACGCGCTCGGAAGTCATAGCAAAATAGTATTTGAACGTCACTCACAGAGACGTGCACGTTGGGGCCGGTGGAGAATTGATTAATGCAATACAGCAGAAAAGTTCAACATACCTCTTGATTTACTGGTTTATAATATGCAATAGAAGGAGAGAAACTGAAACTTAAAAGCAAGGCGTGGAAAGAAAATTAGAAACTTAAATCTATTGAGTATTTACATTCATACTTCACAAACACCTTCGGTATTATCGGTGGGGGTACGATTCACATTGCCAGTGCTCGTTTAGCAAGTCCACTTGGACGAATTCGTGAAAGTTGTTCGAGAAATTTACAAGTTCTGTAGAATAATTTTCAATAATATATCTTGTTCGTTTAGCAAGTCCACTTGGACGAATTCGTGAAAGTTGTTCGAGAAATTTACAAGTTCTGTAGAATAATTTTCAATAATATATCTTGTTCATAAGCAGAGATTACATATTAAGTTACAAATCACGCGGTCAACAGCATCCTACAAATCTGCTAAATCATTTGACAGCAAATTAAAACTTTTAATAGCGTAGTGTAGTTGATCGACTATTAACTGGATATTAATGACAATTAACTAAAAGGCAAGTGACAATAAATTGAGACTCTTGAAACATACACAAAATTTTGTTATGACTTACTCTAACACTCTTCTTTAAATAATGGATAACAATTTATGGATTCTTAATGTATCTCTACATAGTAGAAACTTTAGCTTGTCTAATGGTTTAGTGAATGTATCGGTTATGTTATTGTTTGTGTTACAATACTACAACTTTATTTCTTGTTATTGAATCTTTTCTTATAAAATGATGACCAGTTCCAATATTCTTTGATCTTACATTAAAAAAACTAGATCTTTTGTCAATTTGATTGAACTTTGACTGTTATACGATTGAAAATGGTCCTTCTTGCTTTTGTCCCATATTTTCAAGTATACGCCTTAGCCAAACAACTTCACATATAGTACTCCACAATGTTTTGTACTCAACTTCAATAGATGGCAAGGCAATAATAACTTCAGTTGTTTCTGCTTCATGAAACAATGCTTGAATCTTTTTGAATGCATTATCAATTGTAGATTTTCAATTATCTCCAGCCCAATTAGAATATGAATTACATCTCAAATTAGCAAATGAATAGTTAGTCTATTAGTCTATTCAAGATCATCATAAAATGATTGTTTAAGGATCACTCCCATACTATTCAAACATAGAATACTAAAACAATACTAGAACAAAAGTATTCAAATCGAAAAAATGGAGCATAATGGCTCTCTGATACCAAAGCAAAAATTGAGAGACAACAAAGAAACACTAGCTATATGACTCATTGGTGAACCATTCATAAACTTAGGGATTACATACTTATAGTTACAAATGATTTCAAAATTCTCTTAAAATTTACTAACTCATTTGACAACAAACTAGAACTATTGACAATGAATTATAATTTATCAACAACTAATTAAGAGACAAATAATAATGAACTAAGGCTCTTGGCACAAGTAAAATTTTGTTATAAATTATTCTAAAACTTTTGTCACCTCATATATACACTAAGGGGATAAATAATTGTTCATCTTAATTTTTTAAAATGCCAATGATCATTAAACCCTATGAATGTTAAAAATAATCTAACATTATACCATTTGATTTTGGGGAGATATTAGTGAGGATGCGAATTGAACAAATTTTTTAGTGATATTCACTTTCTTGAGTTTGAAATTTCATCCATTTCATTGCATTAAACATTTTTTTTTTTTCCAAAATTTGTAATACAAACTACTTTTTCAATGTTTATGTTTATGTTTATGTTATATATATAGGGATATCTGCAACTTCTCACAGGTGATATCTTTCATACCAAAAAAATTTGCTATTGAAATGGTACAAGTTGGATTATGACAATAATAAACAAATACTATCTTTTAAAAAAGTGTTATTTTCTTAAGAGATAATTGATAATTTCCTTCAAATAAAATTTTAGTTTTTTCTAAGATTGATGTTGGTTGTTATCTTGAAGATATATATATATATATATATCTTTGTAGCTTTTGGAAGACAAATAAATTTGTGATAGTAACAATAGTGTGAATATTGTGCACTTTCTTAAATGTTATTATATTATTTTTAATAATTATTTTATTTCTTTACAACTTTTTTGTTCTACAAATTTATATTATTAAGTGGAATCACATTTTTGTAATAGGTCATATCAAATCCTTTCTTTTTATAATTAATGTGTTAAGATTTGGTGTTTATTTTATAAAATCAAATGTTGATGGTTTTAAATGCAATGTTTGAGGTGAAGAAATTTAGTGGGAAGAATAAATTTGAGCTATGGAAGATCAAGATGATGGATTTGTTGTCGCAACAAGGTTTGCACAAGGTGTTGGTAGGAAATTCTAAAAAATTTAAAAATATGATTGATGAAGACTAGGAAGTTTTGGAAATAGGAACTCTTAGGACTATTTGTTTGTGTTTATTGCATGATGTTCTTTATAACATTGTTAGAGAGAAAATAAAAATAGGCTTATGGAGCAAATTGGATATTCTTTATATGAAAAAATCCTTGACAAACTATATCTACTTAAAGACGTAATTGTATAATTTCCAAATGAAGGTACAAAAATTGGTTATAATTAAATTTTTTTAACACTCCTATGTGCCAATTCAATAGTATTGGTGGAAAAATTGAATAAGAAGACAAGAAAATCACATTATTGTGTTCATTTTCTAAATCATAGAATAACTTAGTCATGTCCATTATCTTTAGCATAAGCAACACCCTTGGATTTGATTTTGTTGTGAGTTTGGTGTCACAAATCAAACCTTGTGTCAATTTTACACTCACACATTATGCTTGCTGCATTTATAACAAAATCTATGATAAGGATTTCATGATTTTGACCTCATAAGTGGTAATGACAAAGAATTATTAGCTTGTGGTTAAATTTGGATAACCCTAATTTTAATTTTGACTTTATCTTCTTTCAAGATTCCAAAATTAAAACCCTAATTTTCAATTTCTTTTCCCTAGTGCATGAGCTTTACTACTGTTAGTCCTACCTATAGTATCCCCATTAGAAGAAGTTGTAGAATTGGGCTGCCTAAGGTTTAATTACCGAGGAAATGGAGCCTAATTTGGCTATCTTTTTCAATGAGGATATTGTTGTTTTTTGCCATCCTTCAGATATTCTTGTTTATCCTCTTGATAATTCTCACAATGAGGAGGAAACACTAACTAGAGTATCCATTGACCAATTGGCAAAGATGGACAATCAATTTGACAATCTTCAATAATGGACGAGTAAAGAATACCCGGAAAGTGAAGATATCCCATTGATTGAAGGATTAAAAAGAATGATTCAAAGTGATAAATATGGTGTTGATATCTTGCATGGTATTTATCATATTGTTGATTCTAATATCATGCCTATGAAGAGTTGTGTTGAAAACCTAGGTTATACACAACCTCCTAGTCAAATTAATCATTCCATTCCTTTGACAACTTCCATGACTAGTGTTCCTACCTTCACATAAAATATCATGGCTACTTCCACACAAAATGTTATACCTACAAATGTTAGTCATAGGGGAAATACCTCTTCTTTCATTTCTCGTAACATGAGTGTTCCCCTTGTTATCCAGTCAAATTAACCACCTATAAATGTTAGTCTTGGGGGGAACTCCTTTAATCATAATTCTTTCATTCCTCCCATGAGTCTTCCATGTGCTACCCAATCTTCTCCATTACCCACTTATCATAGTGTTCCACCTCCTTATTCTCAACCTCTTCCTTCATTCAACAATGTTACTACTCCCTCTCAATCCAACATGTCTAATTTCAATCCTACTATCGAAGCTACAATCAATAGTCTTGCCCAAATACTGTCTTCCTTACAACAACAAATAGCTTTTATGAATCAATCAAAGTATAATGTGCCCACATTTGATGTCGCGAACCCATTATCCCACAAAATTGTTAGAGCCGTCCCTCCTAAACATGTAGAAGTCCCTCAATTGGAACTTTATAATTGCAAAAGTGATCCTTTAACTCATGTTAAAATATTCCAAACTTTGTGTAGTGACTTTGCTTATGATCAAAGGTTGTTAAAAAAATTGTTTACTAGAACATTAAGGGATATAGCTTTGCAATGGTACTATTCTTTGCCTCCTTATTCTATTACTTCTTTTCAACAATTGGCTAATGCTTTTATTCAATAATTTCACAATAACATTGGTCCTAAAGTTACTTTGACTGATTTAATGCATTGTAAACAAGGTGTTAAAGAAAAGTGGCTGATTTTATTGGTAAATATAAGAATTTGTATTCTCATATTTATTTTCCTATGCTTGATCAAGATATTCAAAATATTTTTATTGCTAATTTACAAAAAGAAAATAGGGATAAACTTATTTTAACTGAGTTTACTTCCTTTATTTAGTTGTGCACAGTACTTCACAATTATCAACTGACTGTGAGTCAATTGGAACAATCATCTCCTTCCATAGCTCCAAGTGATAAGGGTGATAGTGCTCAACAACCAATTGTGAAGTTAAAACCAAACAAAGGATTCATCAAATTCAATGACAACAAAAACAACAACAGTCCATTCGTAGGTGCTACAGATGTGCCTCCTTTGTCTAAATTATTTAAAAGAGAAAAAGAGTTTACTCCTTTGAATTAATCTTTGTATAGCATTATGTCTCAATTAATACAAAAGAATACATTAAAACTTCCCTGAATAAAACCAATTGATCCATCTAAAACAACTTCCCCTTACTTTGATGCTAAATCTTTTTGTCAATATCATCATCAGCCTGGTCATGATATTGAAAAGTTTTTTTCATTGATAAGTAAGATTCAAGAATTGATTGATAACAACACTATATTTGTGGTAGTGTTAATGATAAAGAAAACAAATTTGTAGCTCCTCCTAATCAAAACCTTCAAATTTTCACTAATCCTATACCATCCCATTCTACTAATGTTATTGAGACTAAACATCTTTCTTTCTCTCCCAATGATGTGATCCTTCAAACTAATAACGTGGTGAACCTTGTAGATCAACAAGAGCCTCCTAAATATTTATGCATAACATTTGATCCTAGTGAGACCATTAAGGCACCCGATGGCCCATTATACATAAGTGCAAAAATTAAAGGTATACCTACTAGAGGAGTCCTTATTGATCCTACTTGCATGGTTAATGTGACAATTGAATAATTTCTTTATACTTTGCAATTGCATCAAGTAATATATGATGATACTGATGTGATAGTTAAAGTTTTTGATGGCTTCTCTTGTCCTACTAGTGATTCTATAACACTTCCTATTGATGTTGGTACTAAATGCTTAGATGTTAAATGTTATATCATTCCTACATCTGATCAATCTCGTGTGAAGTTGGGATATCTTTGGCTCTCTTCCATGAAAGTGATCGCTTCTCTATTCATAAGTGTTTGAAATTTCCTCATAATGGTGAAATCAATACTGTTAATCATATCATATTTCAACGTAAAATGAGGCGTGGAGATGTTTATCTTGATTATTTTTGGTCTGAACAATTCAAGCCTCTTTAACCTAGAAGTGATTCTCTTTTTAGATCATATAAAAAATGGAAAAATGAAATGATTTTATCCTTGAGTCAACCTAGAAATCCAACACTTAGCATCCCTCTTGATGGTCATATACCCCTTCTTGAGGATAAGATTATTCTTCCTCCTAAGGAAATAAATAATCTTCTTCCCAAAGAAGCATCTATTCCTTCTCCTAAAGAGAAGAGTATCCTTTCACCCAAGAAAAGAGATATTCCTCTTCCTAACAAAGATCCTATTCCTTCTCCTATGGATGAGTCTCCTCTTCTTCCCAAAGGTAGAAAAACACTTCCTCCTAAAAAACAAACTATTCCTCCTAAGGTTAGACCTATCCCTCCTCTTCATGATGGACCTGATCTCCTTCCTACACCTCCTATTCCTCCTTTGTATGGTGTGGTTCCTCCTCCTTCATTTTATAGAGAGAAGAAATTGAACTCTTCTATTGTCCAACCTAAAAGACCTCAACTGATTCATCTTTCCTTAAAATAAGCTCGATGAGCCTATACCTAATGAACCTAATCCTCCTCAAGTGTCAGCCAAGACTAGAGGAAACAGTTGTGCGAGAGAATACCTACGAAGATGTCGTGCTAGAGCTCATGAAGTTGCTTTCCAAACCATTTCTTCTCCTAAAACACCAATAGTTGACATGATTCCATTTTCTCCTAAACATGATGTTCAACCTAATTCTCGAAGACACAAAATGCTTAAGACAAATGATGGTTCAAATTCTATTCCTATTAGAGCTCCTATTCTTATTAATCTTGATGAAGAAATAGGTGAAAGTGTTCTTAATGATGAAAATGTCGATCCTAATATTTTTGATGATGAATATGAATATGTTGATGTTGACAATGACTTATCTACAAAATTTTCAAAAGCATTGATCCTAGCTCCTAGTAATGAACAAAGTGACTTAGCATTAGCTTATGGTCCTTGTTTGGAACTTATGATAGCTCCATCTACTATACTTGATGTGGCTCCTCTTGTGTGTTGTCTACCTTCCCAAAATAATGATTAGCAAGATCGGGGGTAGGATGACGTGCTTGTTTAGCTCCATTAGCACTCTAGACTCTCTCTCTCTCTCTCTCTCTCTCTCTCTCTCTTTCTTGTTTGTGGCATTCTTCTATTTTTTCTCTCTATTCTTATATTTTTTGTCCCTAGTGTTTTCTACTTGAGGACGATGCAAAGTGTTGAGATCTCTTTTGGTCTCTCCCATGTTGACTCAAAAGACACATGGGTTCCCTTCTTCCATGGTGGTTTCCTCTTTTTAAGGGATGAGGATGATTCTCTCTCTCTCTCTCTCTATATATATATATATTCATGATGTACAAGAGTTATCATAAGAGGCATAGTGACTCCAAAGCTAGGTGAAACCACCTTGTGTTTTGTGTTTGTATTCATTATCCTATGATTTGTCCTCTCTTGGGGGATAAATTATTGTGGTAATGTGCTTGTCTTTTTTGGGTGTATCCTACCTTAAAACAATTTCTCTCGATAAGGCGTATGCAATCGCTTTAACATGGGGGCATACACTCCACTCATAATTCTCTCTTTTGATACTTAAAGTTACTTACCGAACTTTGCCTTTGGTTTGTAATTTTTGGTATTCCTTTCATGGATCATAGTAAGAGATCCTTACTAGTTGTAGTCATGGTTCTCTCTCACTCTCATGGTCTTCCTTTTACCTTATCATTGAAGTCGTAAGATCCTAAATCCCACTAGGGGCTTGGTGAATCTTGCCTCCTTGATGTGGTGAAACTCTTTTAATCTGAATTCCTTGTACTTTACCGTCTGTATTTGCACAAGCTTATAAAACCGCTAAAGTGGGGGCTAAATGTAACGTCCTAAAATTTCATCCCTTGCAATTTTTTACTACATTTCGGTCTTCACCTTAGTATTTGCACCTCTCGGCCTAATCAGAGACCTAAATATGCTCATGCACATCAAAAACACATTGCAATTCAACCTTGCACTCTGCCTGCACCTTGATCTTTCCCCAAAATAGGGTAGGACTAGGGCATGGTGCCCTAGGATCCATTGGAACTAGGGTGTGGAAGCCTAGGATCCCCTATTCGGAACCTCCCTTCATCCTCTCCCCTTGGACATAACTCAAATTTGAAGTGGGAATGCCCTCCTATGTCGGCCCAAGTTAGAAAATTAGTTAATTAAACTCACTGGCAAGTATATAAGAGTGATTTACCCTCTCATTTAATATGTATTTAAATTCAATCAAACATCCAAGCATTCAAGAGATAAAGCATTGAAGCATTCAAGAGAAATTGAGCATTTCTCAGTCTTCCTTCAAGCTTTGGAGCAACAATAGAGACAAGGTTTCAAGCATTGAAGAGGAGATCAACATTCTACTTCGTGAAACCCTAATTCCATGTGGAGGCAAGTAAAACTTCACAAGGAGGTATAATCATATCAATTTCATTCAATTCCCTTTCTTTTTATGTGCAACTGTACTTCTGGAATTAAGCTTTATTCGCAGAGATGAAAAAACCCATTTTGATGCATAGAAAGTTCGGAGGACTGAAAGGAGGGTGCCCTTGTCCGAACACATGATCCTTATAACTTTTGCTGAATTTTACAGAGAAACTCTGAATCATCTCAAACTTCTTAGATCTAGGTGCACGACTGAATCCCGAATTTGTAGCACGTTGTTTTCACATACTTTGTCTCCATTTTTAGCACTTAGTCTTAATTCAATCAATCAACTTACAAAAGAGGGTTAATTACATTCCAATCCACTTAGTATTCAATCCTTGCATCCTTTGGGATTGGATCTAGTATATTTATCCCTCTCTTTTGAATGTAAAGTCTCCCCAAGTGAAAATTGTAGCCTAGTGAATTCCCTTTTTTTTCAAGTGGTGAATTGGCTAAGGTTCTCCAATTTTCCACTTTATAGTTCTAAATCCTCTAAAACAGCATCAGTATCAGAAGAAACCTAATGAAAAATAATAAGGTGGCCATGACTTTCATTCTTCCACCAAATTGAGGAAGACTTCCTTTTAGCACTATGGAAGCACTCATAAGCCAAATGCTTGGTACCAAAAAAATACTTGTAGAGAATTGTATCCCCTCATAGTACACTATCTAATATCAAGATCTATCGTTAACATATAGAATGACCTCACCAGGCAAAGCTTTTGAAAGGTAAAATTCAAATATAATGCAAGCAAAGGAAGTATGACAATAGTCTTTAGTCATAGAGTCCATCTTCACGAATATACCTAAAGTATTACCAATAGCCTCATAGGGTTCATCACACCATAAAATAAGGGGAAGATAAGGCAATATTACCAACATAAGAAAAATATTAGTTAAATATTTTAAAGGATTGAAAGAAGAAACCTAGGGGTGCACTAAGAGGGGATGTGAATCCCACCTCCAAGGCTCACCATCAAGCATAGCATGTCCATCATTCTAAAAACCAAAGAAAACAATAAAAGACCTTTGGTAGAAGGTTAAAGATCTATTTTACCCTCGACTAGACAAGATGAAACCTTCAAAATCCAAGAATGCAAGTTGGGAAGAGAAAACAAAAATTAAAAAAACAAACAAAAAAAAACACTATAGATTAAGATCTACTTAATAAAATAATCTTCACATTCAAGTAGTTCCTTTCTTAGAGGAATCATAGGAGAAATATAAGCATAAGGGATTCTCATCTTGACAAAACCCTTCATTTTTTAGAAAGCACCATGAGTAGTAGCAGCCTTGGCGACATTAGCAACTGACAAGATTTTTCTTAATAAATATTCATAGGATGCTCATTGCTTGGAGGTAGAGGAAGTGGTGGCCAAAAAAAATGAGCAAAAATATAAGGAAAGGATGCCCACCCAGATCCAAAGAAAAAGTAGCCAGAGTGGGACCCCAAGCTAGACCATCTAGCTTAGGAGCCCCCACAATTGGAGCCTTGACCACAACCATCACATTACCCTAGTAGGATGAGAAAAACCACCCCCAAGAAAAGAATGATCCATAATGAGATCAACCAGAGATGGATTCATAGCAAATGATTGAGTCATAGGAAGGGGCAGGAATGTGGAATTTGCAAGTGGGAGACATTTATGAAGGGTTCATCTTTTATTATGACATGTTATATTAACTAGTTAATTAGATTATTATTGAGTTAGTTGTCTATAAAGTAAGTGATCAACTATTTCTAATAGAAACATAGACAAAGATTGAAGAATTTTTATACATTAGTCTATGTTTATGTAGTATTATATTGTCTTGTTATTGAAACTTTCCTCATTAGAATGTGTATCACTTTTAAGGAAGGATAGTATTTTGTACAAGATTGAAGAAAATAGAACTATAGAAAGAGTATAGGTATATTTAAAGTTATGAAGTAAAAGATATACTCATATCAACATTTCCTTATAACCAATAATAGTATGTGTGAGTTATCTTATTTTAATTGTGATCATAGATTTTGGGCCATTAAAAATTGTAGCATGATGGTGATGATTATCATAGTTTAATTTTGTGGATGTATTTTGGTAAGGCATATGTTATCCATTATCATCACATGTTGACATCTATCATTGAATCATGTGTTATTGGTTATCTCATAGTTCATGAAATATTGTGTGACTAATTCATGCTTTGTGTTCAATTAGATATACATTTTATATGCTTGTATAAAAGCTTGATAAATATTTATGTTTAATTTTATTTTAGGTTGGATGGGTTACACATATGCAGTAATAGAGAAAGGTAGGTTTCTACATCAAATCTACCTACCAATAGTCAACCCAAAAAGATGTTTTGGTAAAAAATTTCTAATTATTGGTAAATATTTACTATTTGATTATTTATTTCCTTATCTATTCCATATCATGATCTTGATACATTAGTATTTTCATTATGCATGTACAATGTTCGATATATAATGTTGCACTAGATTCTATCACTCTTTCTAGTTTTAGATTGCTATGTATTCTTGTGTAGTTTTGTGGTAAAGTGCTTTGATGATGTTCTCACCCATGGTGTTCTCATGCAGAGGTTACATGTTAAGAGTATTAGGATTGATTCAATTATGAACTTGATGTACTCAGCCATATGATATTCACATTTAAGGGAAATAATTTTTTTATGTTTTTCCTAGTTATTGGGTTTATGTAGACAAACATTTTATTGAAATCTAGTACATGTCTCTATTCTTCTATATTAAACAAGTTGGTTTAAGTTATGTTTAATTATGTGTACTTTATATATATTTTTATTTTATTATTATGTAGGTCCTTACATATGGCATTAGAGCTTTGGGTTGTACACTAGGGCCTTATATTCACTATGCCAAGTCGTGACTCTTTGTTTACATGACCCTCCAACTAAAAAGTTCTTAGAACATGTTTGCATAAAGTGTTTTTTGTTTGAGTCAATATTTGAATCAATATGGATCAACTTGAGTAGTGAGTAATAGTGCCTCTTAGACCTTGAGTATCTATTAGGGAAGAAACCCCTTGGTTGAGAGTCTTTTGAAGTGAAAACCAATTATTTTCTAGTGAGTATCCCCATGTGTTTGATCTCTTATGCATGCATGTGTGTGTGTGCGTTATGAGTAGTAGATGTGGTTGCTTACTCTTTCTCTAACATGTTATCCTTGGTTGTGAGAATTATTTAGACCCTTTAGTTGTAAAGAAGAGATTTTGTATCTATTTCCCTTCTATTTTTTTTTACTTGTCTAGAATGAGAGAGATTAAGGCAATCTTGTTGAAAATTACATCTTGCATTACCTACCTTTGATATCTTGATGAACCATGTAAGTAAATGTCTAATTAATTTTGCCTAGATATATTGAGTGGTTAATAGGGTTTGAATGGCAATCATATCCATATCATCTTGACCCTAAATAAAGATAACATAGCCTACATTTGAATTAAAAATAATGATGATATTTGAATTAAATTAAATTAAATATTTGGTTCGTCAAACGTCATCAGTATTGGAATTAAATTAAATAAAAAATTAAATCTATATGGTACTCTTGACAAATATCTACTCTAGGTGCTCTCATTTTTAAAGATTGTAGATCATTATTTATTTTTCTTTTATCTCTACACTAATGCTATTTTCGTTGTTGCAAGCACATTTGATGCACATGCCTATATAATTAGGAATTTTCCAATGCCAATAAATTGGTTGGAGATTCATGTCAGAGTAATAAAAAAAGCTCATTCTTTTGATACCATGGTAAGTGCATTTATCTCTTAAGTCACAAGTTCTCTTTTTATAACTTGAGGTTTTCTAAGATCCCCATATAGAATGTTAGACTCCATACAAAGAGGAATGCATAGGAGGGATTTAGTCTATTTCTTAGAGTTTTGGGAGGCCAAACCTAAATGCATGTCATACAAGAACCTTTTGTTGAATGTGCATTATATACAATTTCATTTTGTACCAATTGCTTGATTTAATTTAAGTGATTTCATTCTTTCCTTTTGCAAATACATAGAATTGATACTTTGGTTTCTTACAAAGTAGATTATATGGATAAGCAATAATTATGTACTTGATGATTATATCTTGGAGCTATCGAGTCTATATTAAGTTTGTTGGAAGTGACAATAGAATCGAGCACCCATGGTAGGGATCATAGACACCTGAAAATACCATATATTGAAAAGCTCAACATATGTGTGTGCAACATGATTTTTATTAGAGAATACTAACTAATTTGTAATGCCCATTTTTTTAACTACTTCTTAATGATTCAAATTAAACACAATAGTTTTCAAAGAGGGACATACTCTATTTTGTGAGATGCAAAGAAATGGTGTCTATTTTTTGATAATCATATAATAATCCCAAGGATGTTAGGACCCAATAGTGTCAACTACTTGTTGTATGACTTACATTACATATATCTATATTATGTGTTCAAGAAAGCCAATGTATTTGATTGCAATACAATCTTGATTTGTGTTATAGATTGTAAAGAAACCAAAAAAGTGCAAATTTCAGTAATTTTCATGATGTTAAATTAATATCACATCTTTTTAGTTTGTTTCCTTTTCCATTTCAATTTTACAGAAATTCAGTTAAGTGTGACAACAAGGAAAGTTATAAATTCTAGTTGAGATTCAAAATAAAGCATAGTTAAAAGGAACAATACAATTCAAACATAATTCTTTAGTTTTGGGACTTTATTTCAAAATAACGAGTCGGCAAACATTCTTTCAAGGTTTTTTATAAAATTGTTGAGTTTTCTATCAATCCAATGCAACTTTCAAACTTTTAGACCATTTAATATAAATTAAAATTGACATAACTATTACACCTCATTTTGACACAAATACTTATTTACTAATTCACTATTTCAAAATAATTCTCATCATACTAATTATAATGTTTACAAACATACCAAAAATTACTACAGTCCGTACAGCCTAAATTTTAAAAGGATTATAGATCCACTTTATATATTATCTTAAAAAGCCTTTGACGAACGCAGAAAAGATTAAAGCATAACTTGAAATCATATTAAATGAGTGAACGCTTACTACTCCAATAAAATGGATTACATGTCATCCTATCTTTTGATTTAATTCATTATTTGGAGGACTGACAATTATACTCAGCAATCCAGCTTTCCACCTCCATGGTGGATGAGGCACATTTATTTGAAAAAGGAAAAGCTGCTTCTTCATATGATTTATGTGGAGTACGAGGAGGAGGAAACTTGAGGATTGAGGATGGAGAAAACTGAAGAAGTTGGGTTTGCAATCTCACAATTCTCACGTATCTCTCCCTGGCTTCCGGTGAGGACATCTAGCTGACCCATCTTCAACATGCTCAAAACAAACTGTTCAAAGAAGGATGTTTGATTGATTGCAAAATCTATTACCACGCCTCGGGTTCGACTGTCTGTGTAGAGACTCTGGTCCGATGTGAAGAGCGTTTGTCTATTCAGAAGGTCCACGTAATATTTGTTTTCGAATACTTTTGGGCTGCGAATATCCAAATTGGTCGTGTTGACGGTTGTGTTTGTGGGACAAGTGAGATAAAGTTGCTTTGCAAATGTCTGGTCGAGAGTGGGATCTTGTTCATTTTCTCCCGTCACGCTGTCATGCAGTCTGTTGTCAAAGGACGAGCAGTTCGCTCTGCCGGTTGTGTGCCCACCTGAAATCTTATATTGTAAGAAACAAAATCCTTGGGTATAAGCATAACTTCAATAGGAACAAATACATATATTTAGAAATATGTACCTGAAAGAGCCACCAGATCCGTGAAAGTAAGGCCTTTCAGAGACAAGACGCTCATAAGACCAGTTACGTTGGAACTCGGCGCAGGTAAATTTGCAAGAACGGTTGTTAGATTTGCGAAGCCAAGGCTGTCTCTTCTCCCTAGCGGTAATGGATAGAATGGTCCTCCAGCCTTCAAAAGACACTCAAATTGTGTTAGAAAATCCTTCTAAAAACTGAAAAACTTAAGCTAATCAATAACATCAATGTGATTGGGATGACAGATTTCAGACCTTGTTGACAGAATCACGAGCAGCCAAAGCTAATATGTCAGCGCATGAGACGATTCCACTGCAGGCGGCTTCCACTCTCGCTTTTATGTCATTAATAATTGTGAAGGCCATCGCTCGCAATGATACATTTGGAGGAGTCACCCTCTCATTTGATGTCCCGTTCAGCAGCACTGAACCGTCGCATCCCTGTCAAATTCGTCCACAAATCGATTAACACCACGAAATACCAATAAACACAACCAATTAGACAATTTTGATATGAACATACCTGCACGAAGCAGTCGTGGAAATGCAGTCTGAGGAGACCAGCCGCCTGCGTGATATCTTGATTGAGATAATACTCAATACGTTCTTTCACAATTGACTCCAACGTTGGGCAACTCGTGCTGTAAAATGTCCAGGAAAGGCCGTCCACTGGAGTTGGGAGGCTTAAATCCCTTGCAGAGAATGCACTCGCACAGGCACCCACCATATAAACGAAAGCTAGAATGAAAAAATACATTCTGCGCTTTCCCATCATTTTCTTTCAATATGCCCGTTAAGCTCAATTCAGTATATATCCTGAATTATAGTTTTTTTGCCTGCAAATTTCACTCTCCAATAGCTATGTATTTATAATGCGGGGAAGGATGATGTAGTGACATTTTTAGCGGTGGAAATTGGAGATGTTTACAGTAGAAGACATATGCCACCCACAAATTTCCTTCATCTTCTTTATTTTGTGGGCCCAACTTTTCATAGCACCGACCACAATATTCTTCCTTCTTCCGAGTTAAATGCCTATATAGTGTTAATGTATTAATCTTTAGGTTAAAACTTAGTAATTTTAGGTTAATTTTAGTTTTGTTTGATTTTATTAGTTTTTGTACAGTTATAACTTATTTGTTCCATCCGACAGTTTTTGTGTAACTGTGCAAACTGTTCGCTGCCTTTATTATGCAGCAAGTACTTCTTGAATACTAATTGAAAAGTGTTTCATTTTATTTTTGTCATTTCATTTACATTTCTGCCCTAACAGTGGTATCAGAGCGGAGAAATAAGAGCAGAGAATTCTACAGAAACAATAAATTGATTCAGGTGATATCAATTTATTTATTCTCTATTTTTAAAGGATTGAGAAGTTATTTTAAAGTTGCAGGCCTTGCAAATTGTGTTTATTTATTTTAAATTCAGAATGCAGTCTATTGTTTCATTGATTGGAGAAACTTTAACAGGAAAAGATAATTGGATGGAATGGCATAGAAAAATTGAAAACACTCTCATTTTTAATGATTTATGGTCTAAAATTTGTGATGGAAATGCCCAACCTACAACACCAATTGAGGCTAAAGAAAAAGAAATTTGGCAATATAAAAATTCCAAAGCTTTGGCTTTGATAAGAGCTTCTGTTAATGGAGATGTGTATCGACATATACAAGGATGCACATTTGCATGGGAAGCCCTTCACAAATTAAAAGATTTATTTGATTCTCATTCAGAATTAGAGTTTATTCAGTTACAATTAAAATTGTTTAATCTTGAATTGAAAAATGGTGATGTTATGAGTTTGGCTTCTGAAATCAGAGCTATAAAACATGATGTTGATGCTGCAGGTGGAAAAGTTGATATCTATCTCACTGCTTTCATCAAGGCACTTCTTCCAACACATTCCACTTATCTAGAGTCTCTTCAAGCAAGTAATCAATTGAAAACCATTTCATTTGATAAATTGGTTGAAAAGTTAGCAGAACGTGAAAAAGCTTTTGGAAGGAAAATAGATAATACTACTGAAAATGTTTGTTTTGCTCATCAAAAAGAAAAATCTATCAATAAAATCTCTTCAAAGTATAGTTATAATGATAAAGGAAAAACTAGAGGTCAATGGAGGCAACATGATAATGAAAATGATAGGCAGTATTTATATTGTAAAAGATGTGGTAGAAAAGGTAGTCATGAAGCACATGAATGTAAGCTCTCATGGGACAAGATAGAAAGTTTTAGAGAAAATTTATTTAAATAGAAAGATAAAACAAAAATGCACAGTGATGATAAAATTTCAGAGGATAAAATTTCAGGAGCAGCCCAATTTGCTTGTGACAGTGATAGTGATCAATATGTGCTTTCTGTTTCAGATTTTACATATAATTCCTCATGGTATGATTCTTGGATCTTAGATACTGGAGCCACACAACATATGACATTTCGACGTGATTGTTTTGAAGAATTTCATGAAGGTGCCTATGGTCCAATTTATTTAGCAGATAAATCTAGTCTGAAACCTCTTGGAAAAGGAACTATTCGATTTAAGTTGCCTAATCTTCAAGACCTTGTGCTTCATGATGTATTATTTATTCCAGAATTACAACGAAATTTGCTATCATTAGTATTGATTCGACAAAAAGGCTATTCTATTTTCTTAAAAGATGGGCAGGTTGTTGTAAGAAAAACATCTAACAATCAAATTGTTTTCACTGGGTGTGAAGATGGAAGATTATTAAAATTAAATGGTGCATCTACTTCTAAATTTTTTGCATATCTTACTGAAGAAGAGAGTCTATCACCAAGCCTTTTATGGCATGCAAGATTGGGGCATATTAGTTATGATAGCATTCATACCATGCAAAAGAATGGTGTTGATGGTTTGCCATTTTTTTCTAAATCAATTGAAAAATGTGAAGCATGTATTCTTGCCAAACAACATAAAAATTCTTTTCCTCATTCCACCTGGAGAGCACATAGAAAATTGCAACTCATTCATTCAGATTTGTGTGGGCCTTTACCAATAACTTCTATTGGAGGATCTAAGTACTTTATGTTGTTTATTGATGATTATAGTCGCATGACTTGGATTTATTTTTTGCAGCAAAAATTAGAGGCTTTTGACACTTTTAAAAGATTTCGTGTTATGATTGAAAATCAAGCTCAATCTCAAATTGGTACTCTTCGAACAGATAATGGTGGAGAATTTACTTCTCTAATTTTTGAGGATTATCTTTGTCAAAATGGTATTCAGCATCATCTCACTATTCCAGGCACTCCTCAACAAAACAGTGTTATTGAAAGAATGAATAGAACTATCATGAACATGGTTCGAGCAATGTTATATTTCAAAGGCATCAAGTTATATTTTTGGGCTGAAGCAGCAAGAATAGCAATCTATCTTCGCAATAGATCTCCATCATCTGCTCTTCACCAAACAACTCCATATGAGGTTTGGTTTGGTTATCCTCCAACTATTCGACACCTTCGAATTTTTGGTTCTATTTGCTATGCTTTGATTCCTAAAGAAAAAAGGAATAAGTTGCATCATCATAGTTATAAGTGCATTTTTTTTGGGCTATTCTGAAACTTCAAAAGCCTATAGATTATATGATGAAGTTCATAAAAAGTTTTTTATTGCTCGTGATGTTGTATTTTGTGAATCTTTCAAAAGTGATACACATATTGAAAATGAGTTAAAACAACTTGATAAATTTGCCACATCTTCTCCTTGGATAGAAAATTCTTGTGAGATTTTACACTCTGGAGAAATGAATACATGTGTAGAACCTGCATCTCAAGCTACCTCAACTCATGATGCTCCACCTCTTCATGTACCAGAAGAAGCCCCTTCTCATAGTGATGTTCTCACTAATGATGAGCCTGACTCATTACCTCCCAATGAAGATTCTAATCTACAAATAGAAACATCTATTGTCCCACAAAAATCCTCTCATAGGTGGACCAAACAAGTTCAACAAACTTTGAAAGATTTGCGACCTGATGAAATAGGTAAAACAGGTACAAGAAGTTCTTATAAAGCAAGGCTACAAGCTCAATCTAATATTTCAGATAACCTTGAGTCTATTGATGAGCTCAATCTCACAATCGATTCAACACCAAATTCCTATAAAGAAGCTCATCATATTTCATTTTGGAGGCAAGCTATGCAACATGAGTATAATGCACTTTTGAATAATGGCACATGGGAGTTGGTTGATCCTCCTCTTTATTGTAAACCTATCGGTTGTAAGTGGATTTTTAGAAATAAATATAACGCTGATGGTTCACTTGATAAACACAAAGCACGCCTTGTTGCCAAAGGTTATGCTCAAAAAGAGGGCATAGACTATGATGAAACATTTGCCCCTATAGCAAAATGGACTACTATTCGTGTTTTGTTGGCTTTAGCAGCCCAAAATGGTTGGAACATCCATCACATGGATGTTAAAACTGCATTCTTGAATGGTGATCTTAAAGAAATAGTATATATGACTCAACCTGAAGGCTTTGAAGTTCCTGGTAAAGAGGACAAGGTATGCAAGCTTATAAAATCATTGTATGGTTTAAAACAAGCCCCACGAGCTTGGTATGAAAAACTTACTGAGCATCTCTTGCAGTTGAATTTTCATCACTTTGAATTTGATGATGCAACTCTTTTTGTTAAACAGATTGATGGTACTATTGTCTATCTTATTGTTTATGTGGATGATTTATTTATCACTGGAACTAGTGAGGCTAATATTCAAAATGTAAAAGAAAGATTGCAGCAAGGTTTTGATATGACTGATTTGGGTCATCTTCATTACTATTTGGGAATTGAGGTGATTCAAAACCCCCAATCTATCTTCATCAGTCAACAAAAATATATTGGTGATCTTCTCAAAAAGTTTGGTATGGCTGATTGCAAGCCTCTCAGCACTCCTATGGAGCAAAATCTCAAACTTTCATCTAATGATTCCTCTGATTTGGTTGATGCAACTTCTTATAGGCAACTAGTTGGCAGTTTGATTTATGCTACAACTACTCGACCTGATATTTCTTTTTCTGTTGGAGTTCTGTCACGATTTATGCAACAACCTAGAGAAACTCATTGGTTAGCAGCCAAACGGGTTCTTCGATATCTATAGGGCACTCAAAACTATGGGCTTAAATACTCCAAGATATCAAAATTTTCTTTGCTTAGTTATTTAGATTCAGATTATGCAGGTGATATGGATGATGGAAAATCTACATCTGGTTACTTAATGTCTCTTGGTTCTGCTGTAATCTCTTGGAAATCTAAAAAACAACCAGTCCCAGCTCTCTCTTCTGCAGAAGCAGAATATATAGTAGCATCTAAGGCAACTAGAGAAATCTTATGGCTTCGAAGAATTCTTGCAGATTTGCAGGCACCACAAGCTTCTTCCACACCACTCTTTATTGACAATCAATCTACTATAAAAATGGCTAAGAACCCAGTGTTTCATGATCGTACCAAACATATCAACACCAAGTTTCATTTTATTCGGCACTATGTGAAAGATGGTAATATCTCCCCTCAATATTGTGCTACTACAGACCAACCTGCAGATATACTTACCAAAGCATTGGGTCGTGTTAAGTTTGAAAAATTTCGTGAAATGATTGGTTTAACTCCTTCAGATTAAGGGGGAGATGTTAATGTATTAATCTTTAGGTTAAAACTTAGTAATTTTAGGTTAATTTTAGTTTTGTTTGATTTTATTAGTTTTTGTACAGTTATAACTTATTTGTTCCATCTGACAGTTTTTGTGTAACTGTGCAAACTGTTCGCTGCCTTTATTATGCAGCAAGTACTTCTTGAATACTAATTGAAAAGTGTTTCATTTTATTTTTGTCATTTCATTTACATTTCTGCCCTAACAATATAGCACCTAAGATGGACCTTTCACAATTAAAAAATCTTTCGAGTGCGCAGCTTTTGGCATTAAATGTATTGTATTAACTTTATACTCAAGTGTTCACCGCATAAATTAATGCAGTTACCCCGGTTTCATTGTGGTCCATAGATTAAGTGAAGTCTGCTTTTAATTTTAAATTAGCTAATAATTACGGTGAAACATGCATTGTGATGTCTGGTTCACAGAAATATCGTAATTGAATGTCACTCAGAGACGTGCACTTTGGCCGTTGAGAATTCATAATTACAATATAGCAGAAAAGTTAAACGTGCCTCTAGTTTTACTAGCTTTTAATGTGTAATAGGATGGCGGCTGAAACTTATAGGCAGGCGTGGAAAGAAAAGTAGAAACTCAAATGACAAAAGTGTTTTCCCCGATGCTACCTTACTGGTTGTGTTCCACACGGCTTTGACTGGAGTGTAAAGTTTACCCTAGGCACTTAAAAAACAAACTTTAAAGGAGTATTTTCTTCTTAAGGTTTGTTTTTTAGATGGCTGGATAGATAATCGTAAGTTCTTACTTTCATTTTTTACGAATATCTTTCGTATTATCAATAGACAGAGATTCACATTGCCACTGCTCATTTACTAAGTCTACTCGGACGAATTCATTCTATCGTTTACTATCTTCATTTGTAATTCATTTTCAGTGATCTAGTTCACTGAAGCTGAAGTAAGTGATTGAAAATGTGTGAAAAACATATAATATATATTAATAAATATTATGGTTCAATTTATTTATTTGATGTATTAGAGGAGAGGACATAGTAGTTGAGCATTCTATTTTCAAACTTATAAAAAATTTTATGGTAATTTCAGATCACTCCCAATTTATTACCACAATTCACTTGGCAAGTCCGATGCTTATAACTAAGTTTTCATGGCAACATTATCAAATGTGATGCCAATCACCATATTTTTTGTTGAGGCAAATAAAAAATCTTTGAAAGAAGTAGTTGTGCATCTAGCTATGTTTATTGGTGTGCTGATGTGACATCACATGATTTATTATCTTTTTGAGCTTAAGAACACATTTCATTCAATTATGAGTACTCATGATTAATACTAACAACTTAAAAATCACAACTATTAATGTTATACTATTAAAAATATTTAATATCAAATCAACAAATACTATCCCAAATATTGAATCATGTTCAACTAGTGCATCCTTTTTTCTTATATCACACAAAATACTAAGAAAACAACCTAAACATATTTACTAAGTGGAAATTATTTACAAACTCTTCAATTCTATAACATAAATTTAAATGTAATTTTGGTATAATTTGCATCAACTTAAAGTGAGAGGGAGTTGCCAAATATATCAACATAAATTTGAAGTGTTGCAAGGAATATAAAATGTAGAATCATATTTAATAATTTTTTATTGTTTTATTTGAATGAATGTCCTGTATATATAGATTTAAAAACTCTAATATAATAGAAAATTAAAATTTATAACTATCAAAACTAATAATTAACTAGAAACTATTCTTACTATTCATTACCTTTCATTCCCTTTGATAATAGCATTAGAAAAAAGTGGTTATTATTCCATCCTTTCTCTCCTATAATGAAAACTTTAAAGAAAAACTCCAAATTATATGCTACAACACTTTCTTGACTAAGGGCCTATAGTTGATCATCTCTAAAAAATGGTTAATCAACATTTTATAGTCAAGTCACTTTACAATCATGGATAGTTAAGCTATAGGTGACCATTGTTGGTCATCCTATAGGCAATCACTCTAATAAAAGATGATCAAACTACAACTGATCACAATGAGTCACTCTCATAATAGGTTCTCACTCCAAATATGCCCATGCATGGTCATCTCATCTTTATGGAATGTCTAAAATTATGTAACCTATAATCTCAAAATCTTAATCAAATTAGATATCAATTATTTGGGGACCTATATATCATGATCATTGTCAACTCTTCAATCATCATTCCAACTATTGAATGTAATACTTGGGGACCTAAATGGCATAACTTATGCAATATTTACTTGATTATTGCTAATGAATTGTTGTTATGTCTACCATTATCTATTGCTTATTAAAGTTCCTCCTTTTTCTACATGGAAGAAATTATTATAAAAAACAAAGTAAAAAAATAAAATAAACTACCAATGCTACACAATCAACAATTCTACAAAACATTTGAAGCATACATCACTCATCTCTATGAAGTCTCCACTAAAATATATCAAACATGTTTATAATAAAAGTCCCTCTACAATAGAAGCACACTTAAACAACAATTACATCAACATCATCAAAATAAATCATAAAAATTCAAACCAAAGGCATAGATTGAACATAAAGGGAATCCATAAAATTTCAAAGATGTGCATAATCAATCTTGTTATCACCAACACCATTGTCATCACAAAAAATAAATTTAATAGCACTCAATACAACCTTATTTGGAGCATTTGGCATAATTTTCATCAAAGATGTCCCAACTCTAGTATCTAAAGAAGCATCTAATGTCTCCTTTAGGACTACAAACAAATGATTGGCAATGCATAAGATTGAGCATAATCTCTATCAAATACTACTGATTATGAAGTAGTTTGCACTTGAAAGTGTGTACCGGTTGTGAAGAAGTTCTTGTGGACTATTGCAGGCAAGAGAGTGAAGTCTTGAGCATCAAGATCTTGAAGCCACAATATTGCACATAGTGTATTGTGAGTGAAACATTGTAGCTGCAAATGAGAAGAAGATGAGTTCAAAGAGAACGATGAGATGGATCATGATAAGACCCTTCATAATTCCATTTTTGGAACAATATTGGGAATCTAGAGTTTGAGACAAGGAAAAGCCTCTTAAAAGGGATAGTTGCAACCCTTGGATGGAAGAAAGATGTAAGAGAAACCCACACAAGTGTAGATATCATAAATGGAAAGAAGAAAAGAAATGAGGTGAGAAATGAAGAAGAAAGAGGAGAGAAAATGGTCACTATGGATCATCATTTAACTAATGAAAATAGAGAATTTGATGGAGATGAAGATACCTCACAAGTTCAAGGTAGTAGAAGAGGAAGTGGTTTAGAAAGTAGGCTTGGAGATTGTAGTAGAGGTTTATGAAGAACATATATTTAATTAAGGACCTAACAAAGATGGTGTATTTCTTGGAGTTGGGATCAAAAAGGTTGAAGATTTCTTTAGTCTGAATGATAAATAGGGTGTAGTAGAGATTGAAGAGGATGTTTCTACTAACTACAGAGGTAATTATTTCAGTTTTGTGAAGTAGGGATGAATAGAAATGAGTTAGTGCAAGTAGATGTAAGGAAGAATTCATAAGTTGCAAATGTTGCATATGTGAATGTAGAAATTGCAGACAAAGTGCAAGTGGTTTTAGAAAATGTTGTAGATTGGTGTTAGAAGGTTGCATATTTGTACGTGGAAGTAGTAGATGATGGCATAGGAAGATTTTGGTAGAGGTGGTCAGTTTGTGGTGGATCAAAATCCACAAAATAGGAGAAGAGTGGATAGATAATTTGGTGGAGGAGTTCAGATAATGGTGGATTTGATCGCACAAAGGAGAAAAATAAAGGAGAAAGACATTGGTGAAGGAGGACGACAAATGGCAACTGTAAATCTACAAGAGGAGAAAAGAGTGACAAATAGAGTTGCGAGAGGAAGATGACAGTTGTTCCAATGCGATGCTAGAAAAGGAGTTAAGAGAATTAATTTGTATATCCAACACACTAATGGAGTTCACTACACGTTGCTTAAAACCTGAAAAGGTAATTCTATTATCCTACTTCATTTTGTGAGTTTTACTTTAAAAAGAATTTCATAGGTAATTGGATCAGGGTATGGTGTTCCATAAGGAATATTTGAAATCGTATTTTTTGAGAGATGTCTTAGATGCAAATGCCTTGATTGATATGTAAGCAATATGTGGAAGCATACATAAGGCTGTGGAACTACTTGAGAAAATGCCCCACAAGGACACGATCTTGTGGGATGTGATGATAAGGCTTTCTAAATAAATCTCTCAGTGAAATGTGGTCTCATTGACTGCATTGATTGGAGGATATGTACAAAATGGAAAGGCATTAGAAACTTTTGAACAACTACAATTGACAAGTCTATAACCATTCAACTCCCAGTGGTAAATGGAAATGGAAGTGAAGAGTCGCAAAGGTGGAATAAAGACGGGGAGACACCCATCGATTTTGGGGCTGTCAAAGTTGAAATGGTAGAGAAAGTAGAGCATTTGAGGATTAATATGTGTGTTGAGAAACATGTGTCTCAACCTTGCAGTCTTTTTCTGGAAAATTCCAGAATTTGTTTGAGGTAGTTTTCCACATGTTTATGCATTGGAAAATGGTTAGTGAGTTGTTAAAAATGAGTCTTGTCCATAGTAGAATATAGATGGGCCATTTTAGAGCCTTAATGACTCATTTTGTGACTTTTAAGAGGGTCTAAGCTAGGGGACAAAATTATGGACGGGATTACTATTTTAATCTGGTTGTTTTTCCATTTTGGAAATGTAAATGTCAAAAATGGGCACCATGTGGCATGGTGGTTAAGCCCATGGTTTTGTAAAACCACAAGTGGTTTCCAGGTTGTAAAATCACTATAAAAGGAGGGCTTGGGGAGGAGTTTGATAATTGATTTTTTTGCAAGACTAGATGCTAGAAGGAGTCTCTCTGAGTTCGAGTTGTGGTGATGCGCTCCTATAAGAACTTGCATTGCAAGTGTATTGTAATCAGCTTGATTTGATAATACATTGTGCGAGTTTTGGAGGGTGGGGTTTTTCTCCCAGAAGGGTTTCCCCACGGTAATCACTGTGTTATGTGTTCATTGCTATTTTGTTTATGCTTTATTGTGCATTTCTTGATATCTTAGTAATATCTAAGTTGAAAGTTGCATAACCATCCTCTCAAGATTAGCGTAGGAAGCGTTTCCGCACACCTTTGCTTCCTTACAAGTGGTATCAGAGCCTGGCCGATTTTTGTTCTATTTGTTGGCTATAGGGTTTTTTGAGCTAATCAAGGTTTGAGTGGAAGCTTGTGCAAAGTTTTTCATTTCTGTGTTGCAGGATTGAAAAGATGGCAAGCATTTCAAGGAGGATTGATGTAGAGAAGTTTTTTGGCACAAACTTTGAGATGTGGAAGCTGAAGATGGAAGATCTATTGATTGATCGAGATCTATGGGATGCAATTGATGAGAATAAGCATAGGCCCGTAGATCCGACTTTAGCCACACAATATGATGTGACTGATAGAAAAGCTAAAGGTCTCATCAAATTGTGTCTTGCAGACTCTATTTTGATAAATGTCCATGAAGAATCTACTGCAAAGAAGCTTTGGAAGAAGCTAAGTGAGATCTACCAAGCGAAATCACTTGTGAACAAGATCTTCTTAAGGAAGAAATTGTATTCTTTGAGAATGGAAGAAGGTGGATGAATTTCTGAGCATCTGGAAAGCTTTAATATGTTGGTAACTCAGTTGACCTCTGTTGGGGTGCCAATGCATGAAGAAGAAAGGTGCCAAATCCTGTTATGTTCGTTGCCAGACTCATGGGATAGCCTTGTGATGGCCATAGGGAGCACTGCAGTCATCTTGAAGATGGAGGATGTTGTTGGTTCTCTACTTTCTGAGGAGATGAGAAGGAAGGTCTCTCTGAATGCCAAAGAGGCTTTGAGTGTTCGAGGAAGACCAAAAGAAAGAGGCAAGAACGAAAAGCAGCATGGCCGTTCTAAGTCCAAGAATAAGGGGAGATCAAAATCTCCTGCGAAGTCCAAGGCAATCTGCTGGAACTGTGGCAAACCCGGACACTTCCGAAAGGACTGCAAAGAGGAGAAGAAAAAGAAGAAGAAGAAGAAGCAAGATTCTGATTCTGAGTCCAAGAAGGAAGATGGAGATGCTTTCATCACAGCCTTGGCCACTCGTGCAGGTGACAATGCATGGTTAATAGACTCAGGTGCATCTTTCCACATGACTCCTAATAGAAACTAGTTTAGTAAGTATGAAAATTTTGATGGTGGTAAGGTGTATTTGGGTGATAACTCAGTACTTGATATTGTTGGTCGTGGAAGTATTCGTGTGAAATTTTATGATGGTAGAATTAGAAGATTTGATGCTGTCTTGCATATCCCAGGACTAGCAAGGAATTTGTTATCTGTTAGCAAGCTAATAGATGCGGGTGTGCATGTACAATTTTCTGAAGCAGGTGTGAAAATGGTAAGAGGTGCTAGGGTGATAGCAAGAGGAAGCAGATTGGGTACACTGTACCAGCTTGATGCATGCACAGTTGAGTGCAATAGTACTTCTGATAAGATTGTGAAAAAGACTACTCAGTTGGAAAAGGAGAGGGTTTCTCTTTCAACAGATGGTCGTGGTTTTTGGGTACCCAAGGGTGCTCTGTCTACTGAATCAAATTTGCCTACAGAGAAGACCATGTTATGGCACCAGAGACTTGGCCACATAGGTGAGAAGGGTCTACGGACCTTGAAAAATAAGAACCTTGTTGATGGGTTGAATGATTGCAATCTTGAATTTGATTTTTGTGAGCATTGTATCTATGGTAAACAAAACCACATTCAGTTTTACTCAAGTTCTCATAAGTCTTCATGTATTTTGGATCTAATCCATTCGGATATATTTGGTCCAGTTGATGTTCCTTCTATTGGTAGATCAGTTTATTATGTTTCTTTCATTGATGATTTCAGTAGAAGAACATGGGTTTATTTTCTTAGGAGTAAAACTAAAGTTTTTAGTCGTTTCAAAGAATTTAAAGCAATGGTTGAGTTGCAGACTGGAAAGAAAATAAAATGTTTGAGAACTGATAATGGTGGTGAATTTTGCTCCAATGATTTTGACACATTTTGTAAAGATTGTGGTATTAAAAGAGAGAAGACAACTCCGTATTCTCCACAACAGAATGGAGTTGCAGAAAGAATGAACAGGACCTTGATGGAGAAGGCTAGGAGTATGCTGAGTGGAACTGGACTAGAACAAAAGTTCTGGGCTGAAGCTGTAGCCACTGCCTACTACCTGATAAACAGGTCTCCTACATCAGCTCTTGTTGATAAGACACCAATGGAAGCATGGTCGGGCCACAAGCCTTCACTTAGACATCTAAGAGTGTTCGATTGCGAAGCATATGCTCATGTGCCAAAGGAGAAGCGGACAAAATTGGACAACAAAGTTGTTAAATGTATTTTCATCGGATATAGTTATGGTGTAAAAGGATACAAGCTTTGGAATCCAGTTGAACAAAAGGTATTTTATTCAAGAAGTGTTAGTTTTAGAGAAACTAAGCCTTCTTCTGTTACAGTGCAGCCAGAACAAATAGAACAAAAGAAAGATGTGATTCAACTACTTGCTACACCGGAGAAAGTTGAATCGAGGCCCTTAGAAAGACAAGAAGTCGAGGAGAGCTCTATGAGTTCTGAATCATCAGAGGAAGAAGAGGTACTTGAAGCTGAACCTGAAGCTGAACCTGAACCAAATCTTGCTCGAAGGTCTACTAGACAAAGGAAACCAACTGAAAGGTATGGGTATTCTCCTGATGATTGGAGATGCATATTTGCATTGAATGCTAACATTGATGAACCGAGATCTGTAGAAGAGGCTCTTGGTATGAATGATTCAGAGTCCTGGAAAATAGCCATGGATGAAGAAATGGCAGCTCTTAAGAGGAATGAAACATGGGACCTTGTACCATTGCCTGAAGGACGAAAGCCTGTTGGTTGTAAATGGGTGTTCAAGAAGAAGATGGGTTCAGATGGAAGCATTGAGAAGTATAAAGCATGTTTGGTTGCAAAAGGTTACTCTCAGGTTGAGGGAGTAGATTATGGTGAGATTTTTTCTCCAGTAGCCAAAATGACATTCATTAGCTTTTTACTTTCTATTGCAGCAGCCTATGATCTAGAGATTGAGCAAATGGATGTGAAAACAACTTTCCTTCATGGAGATTTGGAGGAAAAAATTTACATGACACAGCCAGAGCACTATGTGGTAAAAGGTAAAAGTAATTTGGTCTGTAAGTTGAAGAAATCCTTGTATGGTTTAAAATAGAGTCCTAGGATGTGGTACCAGAAGTTTGATACATATGTGTTGAGTTTGGGATTTGTGTGATCTAAATCTGATCACTGTATATATTTTAAATCTGATGGTGATCATTTCTTGGTCATTGCCCTGTATGTCGATGACATGTTGTTTATTGGCAAAGGAAAACATTTGATTGCAGAGTTAAAATCTCAGCTCTCGATAAAGTTTGAAATGAAAGATCTTGGTGCAGCTAGGCACATTCTGGGAATGGAGATTGTAAGAGATAGACAAAACAGAAAGCTTTGGCTAGGCCAGAGCAAGTATGTTGGTACTATTTTGCAAAGATTCAATATGCAGGATTCAAGACCATTGAGTGTTCCTATTACAATGGGAACAAAGCTTTCTAGTTCACAGTGTCCTACATCCCCATTGGAGATGGAAGAGATGAGTCGAGTACCATATCAGAGTGCTGTTAGAAGTTTGATGTATGCTATGGTCTATACAAGACCAGACATTGCCCAAGCAGTGGGAGTTCTTTCTTGTTATATGTCTAATCCAGGAAGAGCACATTAGGATGCAGTAAAAAGAGTTTTCAGATACTTGAGGGGTAGTTTAGAGTACTCGATATTTTTTCATGGAACAGGAAATGAGCATTCCTTAGATATTCGAGGCTATGTGGATTCAGACTGGGCCGGTGATGTTGATAGAAGAAGATCCACCAATGCATATGTGTTTACATTATTCGGTGGTGCAATCAGTTGGATGAGCAAGCGACAGGCTGTGGTCGCTTTGTCCACTACTGAGGTAGAATATATGGCAGCTACTCATGCCTGTAAGGAAGCCATCTGGCTAAAGAGATTGTGTTCAGATATAGAGTTCAAACAGGGTGCAATGACAATTTACAGTGACAGTCAGAGTGCAATCTGCCTAGCGAAGAACCCTACTTTTCATGCTAGGACCAAGCACATTGATGTACAATATCATTTTGTGAGAGATATGATTGAGGATGGCAAGGTGAAGCTGGAAAAGGTAGAAACTTTGGTGAATGTTGCTGATGCATTAACTAAGCCCGTGAGCACAAAGAAATTCAGATGGTGTTAAGAGTCTATGGGCCTCTCGGCCCCTAGCAATTAAGTCCATGATATTTTGGATCCCCTGACTCTTGCAAGGTGTTCGACAAGTGGGAGAATGTTGAGAAACATGTGTCTCAACCTTGCAGTCTTTTTCTGGAAAATTCCATAATTTGTTTGAGGTAGTTTTCCACATGTTTATGCATTGGAAAATGGTTAGTGAGTTGTTAAAAATGAGTCTTGTCCATAGTAGAATATAGATGGGCCATTTTAGAGCCTTAATGACTCATTTTGTGACGTTTAAGAGGGTTTAAGCTAGGGGACAAAATTATGGACGGGATTACTATTTTAATCTGGTTGTTTTTCCATTTTGGAAATGTAAATGTCAAAAATGGGCACCATGTGGAATGGTGGTTAAGCCCATGGTTTTGTAAAACCACAAGTGGTTTCTAGGTTGTAAAATCACTATAAAAGGAGGGCTTGGGGAGGAGTTTGATAATTGAGTTTTTTGCAAGACTGGATGCTAGAAGGAGTCTCTCTGAGTTCGAGTTGTGGTGATGCACTCCTGTAAGAACTTGCATTGCAAGTGTATTGTAATCAGCTTGATTTGATAATACATTGTGCAAGTTTTGGAGGGTGGGGTTTTTCTCCCAGAAGGGTTTCCCCATGGTAATCACTGTGTTATGTGTTCATTGCTATTTTGTTTATGCTTTATTGTGCATTTCTTGATATCTTAGTAATATTTAAGTTGAAAGTTGCATAACCGTCCTCTCAAGATTAGCGTAGGAAGCGTTTCCGCACACCTTTGCTTCCTTACAATGTGGAAAGGCATCAATAGAGGAAGAAGAATTTGAAATGATCACTTTGTAGATTATTATAATGTTATAAATTAGCAACAGGGAGAAGGTATTTTAGCAGCTAAGAAGAAAAAGTGAGACCTTACTGTGGCATGTGATGTGGGTTGCGAGAGAATTGCGTTGGGAAATTAGCAAAGGGTGGGGAAGGAAGGGATTGATAGTGGTATCAATCAAGAGGGAGAGACCCTGTGCGTGAGGAAGTAGGCAAATAGAGGGCCTGAGCAAGAGGAGATAGAGATGGATATATGCATGGGCATTGATAAGAGGAATTTGACTATGTAAAGGACAAATGAGCAGCCAAAACTTGATTGGTGGTTGTAAAATAGAGCAGAGTTTGTTGGAAACTGCATAAGGTTACACAGAAAGAGAATAGGAATGCGTAGAAGAATATGGGAAGTTGCTGTGTAGAGGATGTTAGAGTAGATGTGGGCAAGGTGTGCAGATACAGAAGCAAAGAGGAAACATAGCATTGCACTGAATAGAGAATAGTGATTGTAAAAAATACTTGATTAAGTTCAATTCCAAATAAATTGGAGAGGTTTATCTTTGGATATAGATATTGTAGACACCCAAAAATGGTCAACGCTTGCGAGGTCATACTTTAACAATTGCGCATTGCCTCATTTTAGGTTTTTGCGTCGCATTAACATTTCTCCTATGTCACGCACTTGGTCTTTATCATTTGCGAGCATCGAGTCTTTCTTCTACATTCTTCAGTTGTCTCGCTTTCGAATTTGGTCTTGTCAACAATCTTTAATCATGATTTTGGTCGATCTTTTTCCTTGTCAATCTTGTCATATTGCGATCGATTCGTCATCGATCCTTGTCCTTTTCAATCATGTCAATTTGGTCAATTTGTCATTGATTTTTGTCAACCAATCTCAATCAAATCATTTATCAATCGAATCATTTTATCACATTGGTCATTTATCAATCCAAAATCAAATCAAATCGAGTCAATTATCTTTTAAGACCTAATTCGTCTTCCAGAGTTTTGTGATTTAATCATTTAACCTTGTGTGTCATTTCTTCCTCTAGGATTAAATAATTTATTTATTTATCCTAGGTCTTCGTGTCACAATTAAATGTTTCATTTAATTGGCTAATTAATTATTCTTCTCTTTATGAGTTAATTAATAAATGAAAAATTATTAATTAATTTCCCAATCTTCCTCTTATTATAAATTAATTAATAAATGAAAAATTATTAATTAATTTATCTAATTTTCCTAATTTTTTATTCCCTCTTTGTGAATTAATTGATAAATGAGAAATTATTAATTAATTCACTAAGTTCCTATTTTCCTCATTTCTAATTTTTCTAATTTATCTAATTTTCCTAATTTCCTAAATTCTAATTCCTAATTTCCACCTTTTTTCTAATTTTCCAATTCGAATTCCACCTAATTAACTTGTCTCTAGTTCTCCCTATTTGTGTGCTTCATGTGTCATACTCTTGACATAGAAATTTGTCATAGAGTCTTGTCTTGACATAGCAACTTGTCATAGAGTCTTGTCTTGACATAGAAATTTGTCATAGAACTTGTCTTGACATGGAAATTTGTCATAAAATTTGTCATAAAATTATCATAATCCTCTTTGCATAGCAATATGTCATAACTTTGCTATTTTTTATTTGAATTTCTATTCAAATCTCTTTCATACTAATTTGCTCATTTATCCAATTCTTCTATAAATTGGATGTTTTCTTCAATCAAATCCTTCATGAATCTCAAATTTTTACCGAACCTTCGTTTCTAGTACTCTTGAGCCTTTTTGCTTTCAAATTGTGTGAGCACTTGTAGGTGAGATCCACAAAACTATTGAAGAGGAAAGAACAACAATGGAGCCGCATGGAAGAAGCATATGGTTTGCATAATTTTACTTTTGAATGCTTTGTTTCCATACCTCTATTGAATGTGCTTTGGAATTAGGTTCATTTGCATTGAGTATTCTTTTGATTATGTTATCATGTTTTGTGTTTTTGATTGATATATCTTATGTTTTGATGAATCCTAATTCTTACGCTACATTAATTGGTGAACCCGATGTGAACATGCTTGGATCTAATATCTTTTTGAATGTTTTGTGAAGTTGCAGATTTTTTTGTGGAGAAATTGCACATTTTTCTTCGAAGAAAAAAACAGTCATAATCAATTGAAAACGTAAAAAAATGCATGCAGAATTAAAATAAACGATTTCTGGGTTTATTAGATCACGTTGTTATCTTTCCAGATCATTTTACAGTTTGTAATTTGGATAAATATTGAGAAAGTTATGACGTTTTTAATTATGCTGCTGTAAATGGTCAAAATTTTGAAAAAAACAAAATCATGCAACCTTCATCTAGATTAATTTAGCTTGGCAAATTAATCATGCATTCATGCAAATAATTTTTGGTGTTTTTGCTTTCTGTTTTCTATGCTTTGGATTTTGGTACTAATTATTTGTGCAGGATCTTGGCATACGCATGACAAAGACTACAAATCAAACTACTAATATGTGTTATGCAGATTCGATGGTCAAAGACTACAAATCAAACTTCTGACATGTGTTTTGAAGGTTGCCTTGGAGAAACAACCAAATTGTGTGTTTGAGTTTTCTAATTAGGCACTTAGTGATTTTTTTTTAATAGGTTGGAAATGAACATTTGTTTGCTTTGTTTGTTAAGTATGACATTGGAGTAGGAGAGTATGCTCTCATCCTTCAAAGGGTGATCAGAAATCCAGATCTTCGATACCATGCTTGTGTTGTTGATTGTTTGTCTCCATTAGAGGGCCTGCCTTCCCGACCACTTTGCTTTAGCAAGCGAGTGATAATCGTGAGAAGGGGACGACCCAAAGTGAGTACAGCTAGAATTCCTTGGCATTCTAACTCACTATAAAAAAATACCTGATGAGCGAAAGCTTTGAAGGAAGTGTTACGTGGGAATTGCAGTTACTTGGGAAGTGATGCCCCTTGAAACTCTTTCTCATATCAACATCTAAGTAGGGCCTCTTGGTCTAAATCGTGCTTGCGCGACTACATTTGTTTGGTATCTTGATGGGCTTAATGTCTCAATCATGCTTGCATGACATCAAGGAGTAATGCTTAACAGAAATCCTTACTAAACACCTTGTTTTTAGAGGCCAAAAACCCTTCTAGTTGCTTGAGAAGGACAAATTCGGATACTTGGAAGAGATACTAAGTTCGCCATGGGGAGATTCCATGGGAACTGATGCTTGGCTGCCCTGAGAAGTGAGTGCCGTGGAGGGGAGCCCGTGGGGTCAAGCATCTATGTATTCTCCTTGAATCCCATAATGAGTCTACCTCTCAAGTACCTAATGTCTTTGCCTACCCTAGGGAATGTGGAAATGAGCATGATTGTCTTGAGTCTAAGTTGCAATATCTTGTATTCTTTGATTGTCAAAAGTTGAATACCATTTCAAGAACAAGCACATTGATATAACATAAGATCAAACACCAAAGATATTCATCCAACAAACATTCAACAAGATTCAAAGATCATACTTCAAGCATGGTTGTCCAACATTGGTCAAAAACTTGTCTCAACTCTTATGTCACTTGCATTTAGGTTCATCCTAGGTTGCATTTATCAAAGTCATTATCAAATATCAAAGTGAGGTTTCACCTAAGTCATACTTCTTTTGCATACCAATTAGAGTCATCCATTTGCATATATCCTCTTGCATAAGAGTAATGTCATTTCATAATTAAACCCTAGGTTTCATCTTAGGTGGACATTGTCATACATTCATATTTGCATACCCTACGTCTCTTCATTAAGCTTAAGTCATCATCATATCATATTAAGATCACTTGCATATTGATTGTCCTTTTGCATATAGTGTCAAACCTAGGTCTTGTCATACTTGAGTAATCCAAATCTTTGATAAACCCTAAGTCATTGTTAAGAAGTCTAGACCTTATCAAGTCTTTTGTCCTTTTGTCATCAATATCATTTCGTCAAACCTAGCTTAGTATCCAAGCATATAGGGGAGACATTGTCATCTTGTCCTTTGTCAATTAAGTCCTTTTGTCCTTTGAGGTCTACACATCATTTCAATTTCCTAAGGGTCTCTTTTAGATTTGCATTCAAAAGTTTGTCAAAATCTTCAAAAACAACAAAAACATAGATTGCATTCTTGCCATAGATTGCATCTTCGTCTATTTAGTTTGCATTTAGTTGCATATCATACATTATCCTTGAAAAAAATTCCAAAAATATTGCATTTGCATAGTGACATGTCTATTGAAACAAGGTTCCAAGCACCAGTGATGCAACAAAGTTTGACATATCAACCGACAATGCAATCAAATTTTAATCCAAGGCAATCACAATTATATCCAACCCAACAACAAGGCAATATCGGTCAAACTTATCATGATGATTTAAATGTCCAAATACAAAAACTAGAGGAGAAACTAGCTCAAGAAAAGGAGATATTGGAGCAAAAAGTGATAAACAGTGAGAAGATAAGATCTCAAATGTCCAAAATGTTTCAAAAATTTCCAGGTCAAAATCCAAATTTTGAGCCAATTGATGTAAGATCTCTTCTTGAACGCTCAGACATACCAGCTCTCCTCTCCCAAATAGAGATGATGAAAAAATTACAAGAAAGGAGACAACATCAATTTCAACATTATGTGCCTCCACAACAAGAACAAGGTGTTTACTATCAATAAGATTTTCAACCATCACCACCAATGGTCCAACATATGCAACCAACACAATCAATGGGTCAATTTCAACAATATGTCCAACCCACTATACGATGTCAACAAATGGTTCAACCAATGGTGGAATATCAACAAGTTCAATCAACATATCAATGTCAACAACCGCCACAAAACATTCAAAAACAAAGGTTGCAACACACACCAACCCAAGTTTCAAACATGTCAAACCAATCTGATCAACATCAAGTCCAATATCACAACATGACATCAAATCAAAAACAAGTTCAAATTCCAAGTCCAATCATGTCAAAACCTAAAAAGAAGGGTGGCCTTATTGCAATGCTCTTAAGGAAACGACTAAGTGAGCCTTTTGAGGAAGATAAAGATAATACACTTATGTCTAGCAATGCCTCATCTCCCCACAAGCAAATTGACTCTCTAGTGGCATCTATCCCTACACCTTTAAAAGTTTCACAAGAACCTTCCATATTGTCCTCATCAAACAATACACCCAAGGATGCAATTATCCAAGAGCTATCCATAATTGATTGCCACGATAATCCAATTTGTGACGCACATCCTTGTCATATTTCAGAAATACAAGACCCAATGCCACCATGCACTTTATTGCCATTACCTGTTTTAGAGGACCCCATTCGAAGTCCCTCTTCCTCATGTTCAAGCATTGATTCCTTGCCAGAATCCACAAATGTTCAAAGTGCATCTCCTTCATGCCAAAACATTGATTCCTTGTCTGAATCCTCCATGCATATCCAAAGTCCAACCTCATGTCAAGAGGATAATTTAGACCACGAAGAAATGAGTCCTAAGGCAAATCAAGATCAAGATCCTGAAACCTTATCACCCCATCCAATTGTTGACCAAGATCCCATTTCCCCAGACACTCATAATGATTCCCCTATTCTTGTACATCCTATCCAAAGTCCTATTGACATTCCACTCCCCGAGCAAGATCAAGATATTCTAGTCCATCCAATCCCACATGATCCCATTCCATTTCATGAACACGATGTCCTTTCAAATCCCATTGACATTCCACTTCCTAAACAAGATCAAGATATCCCTTCCATTCTTTCCGATGATCCCATTGAAAGTCAAGATCAAAGCACCTTTAAAGAAGATTCCAATGATCTTCCTCCTTGTCAAGATCAAAGTATCCTTCCAAATTCATTTCCAACACAAGACCCTATCATTCCTTCAGATCCTCCACAAGATCCTTTTATTCCTCCATCTCCATGTCCTAATCCTCCGTGTCCACCCCAAGATCCCATTTCTTTTGAGGATCCCATTATTTCTCCCATTCCATCTCTTGAAGAGCCTGTCATTGAACCATGTCCACTACAAAATCCTAGTCCCTCTCATGATCCTGATCCCCCTCATGATTCTAACATGTCAGTGCAAGATGTTCATGAACCCGCGACATGCATAATGGGTTCTTCCTCTTTGGTGCAATCCGATCCACTTCAAGATCTCATTGTTTCTCTCATATCATATCCACCTCATAATGAACTCGCGTCTTCTTCCCAAAGAAAAGAGTATCCTACAAGTCAAGATATTCATAAAGGCAAAGGCGTAGACCTTCACAAGCAAGAATCCCTTCATGTTAAAGAAGATCTTAATGGTCATGGCTACAAAGCTCACACTCAATGCGTTGGTATCCCTTCAAAGTCAAAATCCAAATGTCCACCTTCCCCATCATCGCTTCCATCCATTCTAGGTCCCTATATCCCTCCATCTCCTATGCAACGTCAGCAAAGGCACACATCTTGGAGAACCTTCCATCAATCCCATAGGCCTCCATATCATTCCCATCCACACCAACATTCATTCCCTCCTCCAAGCAATTTGGATGCCAAGCATAAAAGTCGTAAGTCTAAAAATCCACATGTATTCAAGGATCAACATGTCCAATCTAATCGGCATGTCAAAACAAAGAACAATATGATTTATAAAGAAAAAGAAAAATACAAAAGGCTACAAAGGCCCACTGAGCAAAATCAAGCAAAGTCAAAATATATATGGGTTCCTAAATCCCTTGTGCAAGCAATGCACTCCAAGGAACCACAAAAGCATGAAACATCAAAAACCATGTGGATTCCCAAGAAGCTCCTTGAAGCCCAAAGAGAAACATCAAACTTGGCATCTAAAATTGTTGTTCCTCCATCCAAATTTTCCAAGTCTATTTCTCCACCACCTCCTTCTTCCATTTTGGGCTTTTATGTCCCAATATCCCAAGCTATTCCTCCATACAAATCTCAATATCCAACACCCACTTTTCCTCCATCAGTCCATCACCCCTCAAGGTGTGTGCCAATGTCGATCTTGCCTTCATTTCCATCCACTCAAGCCCAATTCTTCCAATACCCTACCTACTATCCAATGCATATTTTCCATCCTTCCATCCCTTTGGTCCAATCCTTTGCATAAATCCTTGCCTTAGTTTCATCTCATATTCCATGTCCTCATCCCACCAACGTCTTTGAGCATGCTTTTAAAGGTCATGGTCCATTTATCTCAAGGCTACTATCCAAATAAAAAGACGCTTGAGTCCTTCTTCCATCCCCTATCATGTGTCCATCTTCTTCTGAAAAAGTCAAAAATACAAAAAAAGAAAAAAAAGTGAAAAAGAAAATCCAAAAAAAAAAGTGAAAAAAAGTAAAGAAAAATAATTCGTCCACTGGTGAAAACCTGGCAAACAGGCGCCTTGGGCAAGTACCATGATGAAAACCTGGCAAACAGGCATCATGCGTAATTTATGAACTTCTTGCACACCACACTTGGGGGCAGGTTTCCTCCTTCATATCCTTTTGTCCTTCATTGTTCCATTATCCTATCATGCCATGTCATACTCCTATCATATCCTTTTGTCCTACATTGTTCCATTATCCTATCGAACCCCTGTCATTACTCTTCATATCCTATTGTCCCTCATGTCTAGTTTCCTCTTTCCACCTTTGATCTTGACAAGGCTGAGAATCATCATGAGCATCATGCATCTTGTTTGCAGCTTTTAGTCTATCATAACCTTCTGGTCATTTATCCATTTGCTGATTACAACCTTTCATCCATATTCCCTGTCTTATTGCAACTTTCTACCACTATCCCTTAGCCAATCCCGACCTTCAGTCCCTGTCCCTTATCCATTCTTGGTCTTGCTTATCCTATCCATATCTTATCGCTATCCATACACTCTTTCTGTCCCTTGATCTTGATCTGACATAAGGACATGAAATGCAAAACATATTTTTCAAACACCTCTTGACATGTCCCTCATGCCGTATTCACTGCTTTACATTGTCATATCCAGTCCCTTGTCCCATCACGCAAAAGCTCTTGGAAATTGCATCTGCGTTGTCTCCATAATAAAAGGCCTTTGTCTTCCCTCTATCCACTAACATTTCAGCAAGCCTATTTATTCACCTATCATATTCCTTGCCTTGCTAGACACTGGGGACAAAAGAAAAAAAAAAATCCCAAAAAAATTGAAAAATGTCCTGAGATAAAAATTCCAAAAAAATCAAATAATGTCCTAAAAAAAGATCAAAAAAAAAAAAATTGAATAAAGTCCTGAAAAAAGAACACAAAAAAGTATAAAACTCCCACAAACAAACATTTTTGCAATAATTATCCCTTTTGTGCATCGACAGATCACTGAGCATTCCTCCAATGACATTCGCAATCATACGCTATGCTTTAATGAAATCATGCGTTAATAGATGAACCTTTTCAGCCAAACCAAACATTCAACCTGATCACAATTGTCATCTCAATCGAATATCAGCATCGATATCATTTGTCCTTGTCACATTATCATGGGTCTTATACAGGATGTGGTATACTTGAAACCAGACTGTGTCCTGTCTTAGACGGGGTACCTCATTTCCTGAAACCAGACAGCATGATCATCCTATCAACACTTTCAACTTTTGACAATAAAGATCAAGATGTTTGTTTGATTTGCTTGAATTTGTGAGTCTTATCTTTTTATTGATTTATCTTTGGCTTCGATCATGTCCCTATGTTGCTCGATGATGTCACCGAGTGATTTAGAGTGACCGGGATGGCTCATGATCCTTTTCTTTTTTGATTGTGATTGTCGTTTGTCTATGATGTGTCTGTCTTTTGCAAATCGGGTTGCATTTTAGCTCTGGCCTTCAATGCCATGATGCTACGCATCCATTTTGCTAAATAAAATAAAGGTTCTCACCTACAAAGTGCATTACTGAAAGCAAATTTTTGGTCATCTCTAACGGTCCTTTGTCTCATTTCTTCTTACTAACGTTTCTTCCGTCAGTCCGGATAGTCAGTTCGGTCTAGTGCTCCGATATCCAAAACCATATTGCATCCTACATCCATTTGGTTAGTACATTTGCATATTACATCAAGCCTTTTATCCATTTCATTTCATAAATACATCAAAAATCCATAAAAATACATCCATACATGTTCATAAACCAGTACATCAGTCATCCATACATAGCAAAATCACTACATCAGTCATAACATATTGCATCCATCATATCAATGCCTATCATATCACACATCATCATAATGTTGGAGTACAAAATCGGATTGTCTGTCCTAAGTATGGCCTGCAGGCTGACTACATAATGTCAAGCTACATAATGTCCACTGTCTGTCATATGGAGCACGTGCCTCTGTCACTGGGTAATCCCTGCCATAGTCTCCCACCGAATCTCCCTCTCGACAATGTCTAGATCCTCTGCATCACAATCGGGGCATCATTTTGTCAGTTTTAGGGTTTGTTCCTACGGGTTGCATGTCTTCATTTTCATGATCAAATCAGGGTGTTTTTCATCCACATTACCCTATCCTATCCTTCCCACCCCCTGTCAGGTCATTTGCATGCAATTTCACCTCAAAACTAAGGATTTTATGCCAACTTGCGCCTGTGTTTGAGAAGTTGCGCCTGTGTTAGATGAATTGCGCTTGTGTCTTCCTACACAAGCGCAGAACTCCTTACACAAGCGCAGGTTTAGACCACACAAGCGCAAGAGACCATTTTGGTATCCCCTGTGGGCCCCGCAATGTCCCGTAAGCCATCAAAATTCATGAAATTCAAAACATGGGTTTTCGAGATACATACCGCTGCTCCTGCATCCTCCGTTCGTCTGAATGTGTGTACACATTCTCCAAGGTGATCCGCCGTTGGAATGTTCGCCATCTGTCTGCAAGTGTCCTTGTCCAGAGCAACAAATCCTCCTCTTTCGCTACTGCAAATGAGTCATTTTCACCCTCTTGGTCCCATTTATAGCTCTTTGTCATTGCATAGATGGACGTGCGTCCTCTCCATCTTATGTTGGTCGCGGTCTTGTGCTCCTTAAATTGCTTGTCTATCATGCATCCGATCTCCGATTGTCAGTCCGTTTGATCCTATCATTTTCTATCATTTTTATCGATCAATTGGCCTCTTTTCTGCATGTTTCCGGCCAATTCCTCGAGGGGGCATGCATATGTCATTATTATTGTCTGGGGCATTTTCGTTATTGTTCTTTGAAACAACGCTCAGAATCACATTGTCTCAAAGAGGGGCAAAATGTAGACACCCAAAAATGGTCAACGCTTGCGAGGTCATACTTTAACAATTGCGCATTGCCTCATTTTAGGTTTTTGCGTCGCATTAACATTTCTCCTATGTCACGCACTTGGTCTTTATCATTTGCGAGCATCGAGTCTTTCTTCTACATTCTTCAGTTGTCTCGCTTTCGAATTTGGTCTTGTCAACAATCTTTAATCATGATTTTGGTCGATCTTTGTCCTTGTCAATCTTGTCATATTGCGATCGATTCGTCATCGATCCTTGTCCTTTTCAATCATGTCAATTTGGTCAATTTGTCATTGATTTTTGTCAACCAATCTCAATCAAATCATTTATCAATCGAATCATTTTATCACATTGGTCATTTATCAATCCAAAATCAAATCAAATCGAGTCAATTATCTTTTAAGACCTAATTCGTCTTCCAGAGTTTTGTGATTTAATCATTTAACCTTGTGTGTCATTTCTTCCTCTAGGATTAAATAATTTATTTATTTATCCTAGGTCTTCGTGTCACAATTAAATGTTTCATTTAATTGGCTAATTAATTATTCTTCTCTTTATGAGTTAATTAATAAATGAAAAATTATTAATTAATTTCCCAATCTTCCTCTTATTATAAATTAATTAATAAATGAAAAATTATTAATTAATTTATCTAATTTTCCTAATTTTTTATTCCCTCTTTGTGAATTAATTGATAAATGAGAAATTATTAATTAATTCACTAAGTTCCTATTTTCCTCATTTCTAATTTTTCTAATTTATCTAATTTTCCTAATTTCCTAAATTCTAATTCCTAATTTCCACCTTTTTTCTAATTTTCCAATTCGAATTCCACCTAATTAACTTGTCTCTAGTTCTCCCTATTTGTGTGCTTCATGTGTCATACTCTTGACATAGAAATTTGTCATAGAGTCTTGTCTTGACATAGCAACTTGTCATAGAGTCTTGTCTTGACATAGAAATTTGTCATAGAACTTGTCTTGACATGGAAATTTGTCATAAAATTTGTCATAAAATTATCATAATCCTCTTTGCATAGCAATATGTCATAACTTTGCTATTTTTTATTTGAATTTCTATTCAAATCTCTTTCATACTAATTTGCTCATTTATCCAATTCTTCTATAAATTGGATGTTTTCTTCAATCAAATCCTTCATGAATCTCAAATTTTTACCGAACCTTCGTTTCTAGTACTCTTGAGCCTTTTTGCTTTCAAATTGTGTGAGCACTTGTAGGTGAGATCCACAAAACTATTGAAGAGGAAAGAACAACAATGGAGCCGCATGGAAGAAGCATATGGTTTGCATAATTTTACTTTTGAATGCTTTGTTTCCATACCTCTATTGAATGTGCTTTGGAATTAGGTTCATTTGCATTGAGTATTCTTTTGATTATGTTATCATGTTTTGTGTTTTTGATTGATATATCTTATGTTTTGATGAATCCTAATTCTTACGCTACAGATATATGTATTTGTGTTTTGGTTTGTTAAGTGATTGTGAATTCAAATTGTGGGACAAGAGAATCTATCTATTTGGGTTTTGTTTTGACTTTTGTGAGATCGAACTAGGAGAGAGCATTGACCCACATCAAAAAACTAGCTAAAAATTGGTAACTGACTTACCTCAACATTTGCACAAATTGTGTCATTTTGTCATTTTGCTAAAAAAATGTGTAGAGTTTGCAAGAAAAATATTATGAAAAAAATAGAAAAAAGTGATATGAACTAAAGCTAATACCCCTAATTGCTACTTTAGAGTAAATTAAATTAAAGGTATATCTAAACATAACATAAATATTGGTTGCAAGTTAAAATTTGATTTTAGATGCGAGTCAAGAAATCAGACAAAAATAATAGTTGCGTGCGAATGATTTGTGTAGTAGGTGTCCCTAAATAAATTGCTATGTATAGTATGTATTCATTTAATAAAAAATGATCTTTTTAAATACTTTTGTGCCATTTCTCATAGGCTTCCTACGTGCAAATAAATAGTATCAAACTATAAGAATAGAGTTTTTAAATATAATGTTATCTAAGAAACCAAGATTCACAACATCACAAATTGCATGTTGTTCACTTGTTACCAGTACTCTAGCTATGAACAAGACCTTACATTATGTAGTCACCCACTTTATTGTTAAACTACACATTTTTAATTCTCTAAAAATTTATTTTACTTTTGTTTTGTACTTTAATTATTAGTGTTAGGATAAAAAAATTGACTAAAAAACATGTTAATTTAAAAACTTAAGTATAGTGAATAAGGGTATTTAGTTTTATGATGGAAGAATGTATTATTTAAATGATCATTCTAAAATTTGGGATATCTTTGGATTATAAACCATGAAAAGCATTTGGTAATTTATTATTTCAAAATTATAATCTTCTATTAACAAAGATCCATGATGAATATACAATTTTATGATCAAAATTAGTGTAAAAATATTATACAAATGTTACACATATTTTTTCATTAAACTAGAAATGATTATACACACACATACAAAAAATTTATGTACATTAAATAAATGAATAATTAAACAATTTTTTTTTAATCATCATGCTAACCTCAAAAATAGTAATAGAATATTGTGTTCTTATTCAATATGTAGGAATGAAAGAAGTGAACAAGAAAAAAAGCTCATTCTCAACTCATATGAAACAAGTAAAGAAAACTATTGATTACAAATTCTTCAAAATTAAAATCATTACAAATATTTGTAGACGCCTAAAACTAATTAAATTAATATTTAATTAATTTATGCCTTTCCACATAATTAATTTAATTAATTATGTTAGTCCTCTTCCTCTTAAAATTGATGAATTCTTATTTAATCAATTTTATCATTATAACCTTATAATTAATTTATCATTAAATTAATTATTTCCTATTCTTCTAAAAATCATTTCAAATATCATTTATTTCTTCTAAACCCTGCTTAGTTAATTAACTTCAATTAACTAAGCTAACCATGTGATTCCTACAAATCACTTTCACTAATTCTCACTTAGCCTAATTAATTCTTCTAGAAGCATGATTATCATTATTCCTCAATTTTAAATTCCTTCACTTATTCTCTCTCCTCATGTCACATCCTCCTAAGTTTCCCACTTGCACACTAATCACTTAGTAAGCCACCTAATCAATACCCTTAATCATTTTCACATCCCTAATCATATTCTTTTCCATAAATGGCTTTCCCATCTCATCCTACAATCTTAAATGCTACCCACTTCGATCCTTTCAAAGAAATTCAAATTCTTTGAGTCTCCCTATGCATCCTCTTCCCAATGAATTTTTAATACCTTGATCTTTTTAGTCTTCCCACACATCCTCTATTTTGGAATTTTTAATTCCTCCTCCCTTCCCCCAAGGAATTTTATATTCCTTTTTCTCTTCCCAATGTACTTGGGAGATCTTCCCAATGAATCTTGAGAGGTATGGAGACAAGAAATGACTCTATGGATATCCCTTGAATCCCACACCTTGTCCTCTCAATCCTCTCCTACTCTTTCTTTCAATCCTATCCCTCCATTTCGAAATCAATCTCGGTCCTCCATTTTGGCCTCCTCCAATCTATAAATTTGAGTCTCATCTCCTCGCAAATCATCCACTTTTATCATATTCTCATGCTGGCCATTTCATTTCATGATCCACTTCTATTGCATTCTTATGCTGCTCTTTTATTCTCATATCCACTTTTCATCTAATCTAAGCCAATCCATCTAATCCTCACTTATCATTTGATCCAATCCCTTGTTGTGTAGTGGATAGCAATCTACAATCCACCTAAAAACCAATCCAATTGAGTGAGGAAGGGGTGCATTCTTCACTTCACCAAAGGTCTCATCCGACAAGAAAGAGATCATTTTTATGAAGGTATAATGGCTTTTGGTATATTGATTATGTGTTTTATGTTTATTTTGATTGAATCTAACCATTTATCCTTGTGTGGATTTTCCCTTGCTTCAATTTTTTTGTATATTAATTATAAGAAAGTATGTAATGTGTTTGGGTAGAAATAAGAGGAATTTGACTTGTAAAGATGAATGAGCAGCCAAAACCTGATTGGTGGTTGGAAAACAAAGCATGGTGTGTAGAGTTGACTGGAGACTACATAAGGTTATTTAGAAAGAGAATATGAATGCATAGAAGAATGTCAGAAGTTGTTGTGCAAAGGGTGTTAGAGTGAAAGGGGCAAGGTGTGTAGATCTAGAAGCAAGGGGGAACAAATAATTGCATTTAATAGAGAATAGAGTGATTGCAAAGAAATATCTAATTAAATTTAAATAGATTGGAGAGGTTTTTGATTGGACTTACATATTGTTTTGGTTTTGTTTTAATTTTTGGGTTTGTCTCGTGATTGTGAATTCAAACTCTGAGGAGAGAGAGAGTCTTGTTTGGATTCTATGTTGAATGTTGTGAGATCAAAATAGGAGAGAGCATATCTACATCAAAAAAATTGCTAAAAAATGGTAAGTGACCTACCTCAACATTTGCATAGTTTGTATCGTTTTGTCAAAGATACCAATGAGAAAAATGTATAGAGCTTGCAAGAAAAATATTATGAAAAAATAGTGATACAATCAAAACTAATATCCCTCACTACTTCAATCTATTCAAAGTAAATGAAAAGTATATCTAAACATAACAAAAATATTAATTGCAAGTTAAAATTTGATTTCAAATGTGAGACAAGAAATGTTTTGACTACTTGAATTTTTTACTAGTGTGGGATGTAACTTTCCCCTAAAATCGGTACTTCAATCTATTCATAATGAATGAAAAATGGAAGATATATAATGTATTTAAATATTTTTAATAATTTTTACTTAAAAATTACATTATCTTGATTATATAGAGATGTGGCTTTCTTTGATGTGTTCCTTGTTGTTATATTTCATTTAAGATTATATATCATTTTAAATGAGACAAAAATATCAATTAGGTGTGAATGATTTGTGTGGAAAGTTTCCCCAAATAACTTTCTATGTAAACTATTTATTCATTTAAGAAAAAATGATGATTTTTAAAACTTTTTTTCTATCACTTCTTGATTTCCTATTTGCAAATATGAAAGTTACTTTAGCTAAGAAAAATACCCTACATTATGTAATCACCCACTTCATCACTTTATTATTAAACTACACAATTTTAATTCTCTAAAAAGTTGTTTTACATTTATTGTGTAGATTAATTATTAGTGTTCGGATAAAAAGATTGACTAAACAACATGCTAATTTAAAAAATTAAATATAGTGAATAAGGGTGATTAGTTTTATGATGGAAGAATGTATTATCTGAGTGAAAATTCTAGAATTTGGGATGCCTTTGGATTATAAGCAATGGATAGCATTGGGTAAATTATTTCAAAATTATAGTATTTTATTAACAAATATTCAAGATGAATATACGATTTTACAATAAAAATTGGTATTAAAATATTACACAAAAGTTGTATTTATATTTTTATTAAGTTCGAAATGATTGCACATAGACACACCACAAATTTATGTATATGAATAAATGAATAATTGAACATTTTTTTTTTAATCATGTTCAAAAATAGTAATAAGAATGTTTTGTTCCTATTTAATGTGTAGGAGTGAAATAAATGAACAAGAAAAAATGTTCATTCCAAGTTTATTTTATACAAGCAAAGGAAATCTTCAATTGTAAATTCCTAAAAATTAAAATCGTTACAAATCATTCCTTCTAATGATTATATGCAAATATGTAATATAAAAAAATTCAAATGTTATAAACAATTTTACACATCTTTAACATATTATCTTATATATAATTTTCTAATGACAAAAACCATCATACTTCCTTATGATACAAATACTAATAATATATTATTTACAAAAAAAGGCTATGCTTATCACAAATCACCCAAAGCATAATATGAAATCACACTAGATGAGTTACATGCCACCCTATCCTTTATATAACTATTGAAGGACCGGAATTAAGCTATGCTTATCACAAATCACCCAAAGCATATATGAAATCACACTAGATGAGTTAACACTCACTATTACATGCCAGCCTATACTTTATATAACTATTGAAGGACCACAATTATGCTCAGCATTCCATATGTCGAATTTAATGGTGGACACTACGTGAAGACATGTTTGGATCCGCATTTATTTTAAAAAGGAAAGGCTACTTCTTCCTATGATTTATGTAGAGTAAGAAGTCGAGGAAATTTGAGGATTAAAGATGGAGTAAAATGAAGAAGTTGGGTTTGGAACCTCACAATTCTCACGGATCTCTCCTTGGCTTCCGGTGAGAACGTCTAGCTGACCCATCTTCAACATGCTCAAAACGAACTGTTCAAAGAAGGAGGTTTGGTTGACTGCAAAATCAATTACCACGTCTCGGGTTCGAGTGTCGGAGTAGAGAGTCTGGTCAGATGTGAAGAGCGTTTGTCTATTCAGAAGGTCCACGTAATATTTGTTGTCGAACACATTTGAGCTGCGAATATCCAAATTGGTCGTGTTGACAGTTGTGTTTGTGGGACAAGTGAGGTAAAGTTGATTTGCAAATGTCTGGTCGAGAGTGGGATCTTGTTGCTTCTCTCCTGTGGTGCTGTTGTGCAGTCTGTTGTCGAAGGACGAGCAGTTCCCTCTGCCGATTGTGTGCCCACTTGAAATCTTATGCTGTAAGAAACAAAACCCTTGGGTATAATTATAACTTCAATAGGAATAAAAAAATATGTAAATGTGTACCTGAAAGAGCCACCAGATCCGTGAAAGTAAAGCCTTTGAGAGACAAGACGCTCATAAGACCAGTTACGTTCGAACTAGGCGCAGGTAAATTCGCAAGAACGGTAGTTAAATTTGCGAAGCTGAGGCTGTCTCTTCTCCCTAGCGGTAATGGATAGAATGGTCCTCCAGCCTTGAAAAAAAACTCAAATTCTGTAAAAAAAGCTTCTAAACTCTGGAAAGCTTATGCTTATCAATAGCGTGAAGTGGATTGGAATTAAGATGTTACAGACCTTGTTGACAGAGTCACGAGCAGCCAAGGCTAAGATGTCAGCGCACGACACAACTCCACTGCAGGCGGCTTCCACACTCGCCTTTATGTCATTGATGATAGTGAAGGCGATTGCTCGCAATGATACATTTGGAGGATCCACCCTCTCGCTTGTTGTCCCGTTCAGCAGCACTGAACCATCGCATCCCTGTCAAAATCATACACAAATCGATTAACAAGACGAAACACCAAAAAATGTATTTAAATAGGCAATTTTTATATGAATCTACCTGCACGAAGCAGTCGTGGAAATGCATTCTGAGCAGGCCAGCAGCTTGGGTTATATCTTGATTGAGATAAAACTCAATTCGTTCTCTCACAATTGACTCCAACGTTGGGCAACTCGTACTATAAAACGTCCATGAAAGGCCGTCAACTGGAGTTGGGAGGCTTAAATCCCTAGCAGAGAATGCGCTCGCATAGGCACCCACCATATAAACAGAAGTTAGACTGAAAAAAGTTATGCTCAGCTTTCCCATTGTTTCTTTTAATATGCTCCTCACTTTGGACTGTATATCGTGTATTACAGTTTTGAGACCTGGATTTTTTGATCTGCAATAGGCATGTATTTATAATGCTGGGAAGGATGATGGGGTGACTTTAAGAGCGGGATAGATTATACAACGTGGAAATTTGACATATTTGCATTAGAAGACGTATGCCACCCACAAATTTCTCTGTTCTTTTTATATTTTTGTGGGCCCAACTTTTCATTTCATCCACCTAAATACATTGACTAGCAATATTCTTCGGTCCCTCTCTTTTGTGTGCACTTCTTTTGGCATTGAATTTCATTGATTTTACTAAATAGCTTAAGTATTCAGCTCATAAATTGATGACAGACATCCATTTCGTTGTCACCCACAGATTTGGTGAAACCCGGTCCGGATTATGCACATTTGACCGTATCTACTAATTAAATATAAAATTAAAAAACAAGTTTACTTTGATTTTCTATAAATTAATAAATTCGGTCAAATATACATGCTGATGTCTGGATAGACAATGAGCGCTCGAAAGTCATAGCAAAATCGTAATTGAACGTCACTCAAGAGACGTGCATGTTGAGGTGGCGAATTCATTATTGCTATATAGCACAAAAGTTCAACGTGCCTCTAGATTTGCTGGTTTTTAATATGCAATAGAAGGAGAGAAACTGAAACAAATAAAAGGAGAGATTGATCTCATGGCTACGAAACTTCAATCACAAAGCGTATTGTAGTGATTTCCCCAACGCTCCCGCCCGTGACTGGTTATGTTCCAGACGGCTTTGACTAACGTGTATGTTTTTCCAACTATTGTGAGTTCTCACATTCATACTTCACAGACACCTTCGCTATTATTGGTGGGCGTACGATTCACATTGCAAATACTCGTTTAGCAAGTCCACTTGGATGAGTTCAATTTATGATTACACGAATAAACTGGATCATTTACAAATTTGATTACACTTTGATTGTCAATCATGATTGGAATTGGTCCTCCTTGCTTTTGTTCCATGTAAGTATATGCCTTAGCCAAACAGCTTCACATATAGTTCTACACAATGCTTTCTACTCAGCTTCAGCAGATGACAAGGGAGTAGTCAGTTGTTTCTTACCATTCCATGAAACAATGTCTGAACCTATTTTGAATGCATATTCAATTGTGGATTTTCAATCATCTAAATTATAGATCGCCAATCTAATTAGAATATGAATATCATGTCAACTCAATATTTGAATGGTTAGTCTACTCAAGATCAAGTGATTGTTTAAGGAACACTCCCATACTATTTGAACATAGAATAGTAAAACAATGCTAGAACGAAAGTATTCAAATAGAAAATATGGAGCATGATGGCTCTCTGATACCAAAGCAAAAATTGAGAGACATCATTGGTGGACTATTCATAAACTTAGGGATTACAAATGATTTCAACATTACTCTAAAATCTACTAACTTATTTGACAACAAACTAAAACTATCGACAATGAACTATAACTTATTAACAAGTAACTGGATGTTATTGACAACTAATTCAGAGACAAATGACAATGAACTAGGACTCTTGACACATGTAAAATTTTGTTATAACTTATTCTAACACTTTTGTCACCTCACATATACATTAAGCGGATAAATAATTTCTCCACATTTTTTTTAAATGTAAATCATCATTAAACCCTATAAATGTAAAAAATAACCTAATGTTATACCTTTTGATGTTGGGGAGATATTGGTGAGGATGCAAATTGAACAAAATTCTAGTGATATTCACTTTCTTGAGTTTGTAATTTCATCCATTTCATTATCAAAATATGTGCTACAAGCTACTTTTTCATTGTTTCGATTAATAAAAGCGGGATAGGCCTACACCAATACATATCTACGAAGTGACACCTAGGGCACATGAGGAATGTGTAGGCAGTCAAAAACCCCCCACTATAATAAAGCAAAAACCTTGCAAGGACACTCGAGAACCAGCACAAAAACTAAAAGATCAACAAGAATAGAACTAGGAACAAACATAGAGAACACAAAAACTAGCAAAATCACTGATGAAAGACATAAAGAAATGGCCAACTATATATAGGAACTTGTATGCTACCAATCCTAGCATTAGCTTAAAACTTTGTCAGAAAAAGGACACCTTTTTAGAAGACCCAAACCCAAAGCCAGAAGAAACCAGAGTTGAATCCAGGGTGGATTTTACCATAGGCTTCGAAGTACAAGCACCAACAATCATGGCCTTTGCCTGCTTGCACTTCTTCTCTCTTTTCCTATTGAACTCGGCCTGAATGGTCTAAATAGCTACAAAGAGGAGTGGTGCATGTTGGTCGCATTCTTGCAGGCTGAGTTAGCCACCTTGAATTTAGATTTAAGGGCCTCCTGGGCACGCCAAATTTCTTTCTACTCAGCTTTCATCCTAGTCATTCTCATCTTAGCATTCATGTCATCAATTCTCCCTTTCCTCTTATCCTAGTTGTCCACAAGGCCAACAAAATCATTGGCTTCCTTCCAGACTCTATCCTCATCCACACCCTTAACCCAAGTATTAGACAACTTCGACTTCTACAAGCACTTTTAACCTATTAATCTTCCTAATAGCAACATTCATCTATCTGAAAAGCCACTTGAGCAAGTCATCCAGCCTTTGCACATCATCATGGATATCCTTCACAAGCTTGGTGAGGACTATGATAAAGCTCGAGGGCTTAGTGGGGGTGGGGGGAAGGAGGGTTAGCATCATCAGCAACATTCTTAGCAAGGGACCAATCAGAACTCGTGGTTTCAGAGGAGTCTAATTCCTTAGAGGAAATGGAATTAGACTCAAAGTCCTCAACATTTTTCACCTCCTTATGCTCCTCTAACATGCTGGGAAAATGGTGTCTCAACCTTGCATTTACATGAGGTTACTAATTATAGTTTTTTATTTGAGCACGAAATGGTGCAAAATTCACCCCGAAGCTTCTGGTTGGCTAGATAATGGTAAAGTTATGTTGCAAGATCACTACTAGTTTTGAAGATATTAAATTTTTTTTTGTTTTGGAGGTGTCCAATGAAAGGTTTAAATTTGATTTTGAGGACTTTAGAAGCCCCAAAATGCCCTGAAAAGTGGGTGTAAATGGTGTAACAATTTATGAGGCAATAAAGCACTTCACGATATTTTTGTGCTTCAAACGGTTCGTCAATAAGACACACGGTTCTCAAGTTATGGCCTTCAGAAGTTTGTACTCTTGAAATAGGAAATATAAAATACATTGGACACATAAATGAGTTGTAAAAAGGGAGGGACACATCATAGGGAATCTAGAAGGGAGATAAGGTCGGCTACACCTTATTGGGTGGTTTTAGCCCATGGTTTTGTAATACCATTTGACATTTTCTTGTATTGTATCTCCTATATATGACGTACATGAGATAGAGGTTGGGTGTAAGAGTCTTACTATTGAGCTACCTCTGAATCTCTTATTAGTGGTACTCCTATGAAGAGTGTACTCTGCAAGTATATTGTAATATGTTTTTATTGCTGAATAATATATTGGGCGACTTTGGGATTGTGGGGTTTTTCTCCCGAAAGGGTTTTCCCCACGTAAATCATTGTGTTATGGTTTGAATGTTATTATATCTATTTCTATTTTTCTATAATTGTTGTGATGATCTGTACAAGTTTTTGTATTACCCTCCTCTCAAGGTTAGTGTAGGAAGTTGTTTCGCTACTTGACTTCCTTGCAAGTGGTATTAGAGCTTGATCACCTTTGGTTTCAGTTGTGGGTTGGATTTTTTGAAATAATCTAGATTTGAGTGGGAGTTTGTGCAGAAGACACTTTTGATCTTGTTGCAAGAATTTTTAGATTGGCAAGTTTGTTGGAGAAAATAGAGGTGGATAAATTTAAGGGAACAAATTTTGAGATGTGGAAGCTGAAGATGGAAGATTAGCTAATAGATTGAGATCTATGGGATGTTGTTGATGCGAATGTCCAGAGGCCCTCAGATCCTACTATGGTGGCTCAGTATGATGTTATGGACCAAAAAGCCAAGGGTCTAATCAGATTGTGCCTGACACAATCTGTTCTAATCAATGTCAATGAAGAAAACACTGCAAAGAAGCTATGGATTAAGCTTGGTGAAATGTATCAAGCGAAATCTTTATTAAATCAATTTTTCTTAAGGAAGAAATTGTATTCCTTGAAGATGGAAGAGGGTGGACGAGTTGAAGACCACCTGGAAGCATTCAATATGTTGGTGGCTCAATTAGTATCTATCAGTTTTAAGATGAATGAAGAAGAGAAATGCCAAATCTTTCTTTGTTCTTTGTCTGATTCATGGGATTCTCTTGTTATGGCTATCGGTAGTACTTCTATTATTTTGAAGTCTAAAGATGTGCTTGGGGCCCTACTTGGTAAGAGATGAAAAGGAAGGTATCCCACAATTCGAAGTAATCCCTAACTGTTCATGGAAGACCTAAGGAGAAAGGCAAGAAGAATGAGAAGCACGATAAGTCCAAATTTAGAGGTAGATTGAAATCTCTTAGAAATTCCAAAGTTAGTTGATGGGATTGCGGTAAACCAGGTCACACTTGTAAGGACTGCAAAGAAGAAGAAAAAAAAGGTCTATTCTGATTCCGAGTCCAAGAAGGAAGATGGTGATGTATTTATTGCAACTTTGGCCACTCATGCAGGTAATGATGCCTGGTTAATTGACTCAGGTGCATTTTTTCATATGACTACCAATAGAGATTGGTTTTCTGAATATGAAGAATTTAATGGAGGTAAGGTGTACTTGAGTGATGATTCACATTTTGACATTGTTTGTTGAGGTAAAGTTAGAATCAGGTTTTCAGATGGTAGAATAAAAAGGATTAATGGTGTGTTGCATATCCCTGGTTTAAAACAAAATTTGTTATCTGTGAGCAAAACAATAGATGCAGGTGTGCAGGTAGTCTTTTCTAAAGCAGGATGTAAGATGATTAAGGGTGCTATGGTAATTTCTAGAGGTGTCAGGTTTGACACTTTGTATAAGCTAGACACATACACTGTTGAATGTAATAGCACTTCTATAAAAAGTAAATCTATAGAAGATTTGAGGGTTTCACCTTCAGCAAATGGTAATGGCTTTTGGGTACCTAAGGGTGCTCTTTCTTCTTAAGAAAAGTTACCTGGAGAGAAGACTATGTTATGGCACCAGAGACTTGGCCACATTGGAGAAAAGCATCCAAGGACCTTGAAAAATAAAAACTTTGTTGAAGGTTTGAATGATTGTAATTTTGAATTTGATTTCTTTGAGCACTGTGTTACCCCTATATTTTTACTCATGCCTAAAGTCTCATAATCAGCTAAAAATCAGATATTGTTAATATTTTAATGCTAAAGTTTTTGTGGCTAAAGTCCATGTCAGCTGAGAGATTTTAATTGTTTTATTTTTAGCTTACCCACATACCCAAACAATTAAAACTCAATTTTTATGTCTCCTATGCAAAAATGATTTCTGGGTTATGCTCTACTAGGCCCATTTATTCTACAGTTAAAATTTCATAAAAAATGGAGCTCTCAGTAAAAAGTTATGCAAGTTTTTCTATGGCAGCCCAAAAGAACAACTGTCATTGAACTTGAACCTTGAACCTTTTCAAAGTTCAAAGTTCGGGTTCAAGTTCAAAGTTCGAATTTAACTAGAGTAGGCTTTGTAATTTTCAGTCATTGAACTTGAACCATTTTGGTTCAAGCCCGCAGGTTCAAAAACTTCAAAGTTCAAATTTTGGGCTTTGTGATTTTCAGTTATTGAACTTGAACTATTGAACCTCGCAGGTTCAAGTTTCAAGGTTCATAGTTCACCAGGTTCAAACAGTTCAATCAGGTACGAAGATGCAGGTTCAACAGTCCAGTTCAAAAGTGTGGCAATGCATTTTAGATTTTGTATCAAAAATTTCAACCAGATTCAAAAAGGGTTCAAGTTGGTTCAATGGTTCAAGAAGGTTCAACTATTTTTAGAACTTCAATAAATTTTAATGATCAATGTTTTGAAGGCACAGGTTCAATCTCAGAGTTTCAAAGTTGTAAACTCAGCCTCTCAGTTCACAGGCTTTCAAAAGGATCAAAAGATTGGGCCTGACTTGAAATTCTCAAACTCCAAACATCAGTGACTCCCTGCATTCGCAAGATACATTGAGAATGAAATCGTTTTTAGTTTCCAAGTAACTTGTTCTCTGATTAGATTTGGTTGGTGACTTACTGTTTACTACCATTGGTTGTGTGCTGCCTGTGAGAGAAGTTACCGTCAAACTCATGAAGGATAAGATTGTGGATGTTTTCCAAATCTGCATGGAAATAGTTGCTTCCCTATATGTCAACCATATGAATGGATTCAACAATATCCATTAGATGTTCATATCCACATGATCTAATATGAGGCCATTGTTAAAGAAAGTTATGTGCAGAGTGTTTGAGAGCAAAAGATGTGACAGTCACTGAGAACATTATTTTGGCAAGTCTGATTTTATGACAGACATATAGACCCTCACACAGTAGAAAATATCTTTTGACTGGGAAATTAGTTTTGGAATCGCTCTAGTCAGAATGTAGCAAACTAGGTTTCGGCCAACATATCCAAAATTGAGAAAGCTCCAATGGTGGAAAACAAAGTTATGGCCCCCACACCGAGACATACTTTGACTGTCATAATTTTTTTTTAGTTCACCCAACATAAAGAGTTTTTCATTTTGGGTTGATACAGAGTGTTATGACAAAGTGCCACATGTCTAGATATTGTTACACATGTCATTTATTTTCTAATCTACATCATTGTAAACTTTTAAACCAAAGTTTATAAAGATTGGGAATGCAAAAAAAAACAAGAGGAAAAAAAAGAAGCATTGGAAATGAATGAAGAATTAAAAATATTTTCAAGAATCAGTTATCTTCAAAACTGAAAAAGTTATGCTAACCGAAAGCAGCGGGGCACAAAACATTATTTATGGGAAGATTTTCAAAGGAAAAGGGTTCCAATCTTTGTTGGGAAGTCTGTGTGCTACTGACAGAGAAAAGGTTATTTATGAGTTTTTAATTGTAGCAGGGAGCATGTTTTCTTTTCCTACAGTTGTAATGTACAGAACTTGAGTCTTTGAACTCATTTTGATATTGAAGGAATGAAGAAGGCATTCAAGAGTCTTTGAATTCTTTATTGTTGTCTTCAGATTTTATTGAGCTTTGTCTCATTAATATTATTTTTCAGTACTATTCTTGTCATGACAAGCTGTAGATGTGATTAATTCTGAAATTTTGTTTTCAGATTGAGTTACCTCTTGGGAAGGATATGTGCTCCTACCTCTTTAGTTATTTTTTAAGGGTGTTGGGAATATGAACTGTGTTTTCTTTTTCCTGCATTCACTTTATTTAGTATTCAGTCATCTTCACATTTACTTCGTGGTTATGAGTAGGTGTTAGTGCCTTTAGTTGCTTTCCAGTTAAAAACAAATGTGTGGTTTAAAACCAATTAATTTATTGAATATCTGACCGGGGAGTTGTACCCTGTAAAATTTAGAGGAAGATTATCAATCTCATGATAATCGATCCAACTATTAGTGCTTTTTGTTTTTCATTCTGGGCATTGGGAGTTAATTTTCATATTCATTTTTGAAGGACAAATCTATTTACTAACACACTGCATTTATCAAAAATAAAACCGCGTTTAGTTTTACTCGAGTTCTCATAAAACTTGTGGTTTTTTGGATCTTATTCATTCTGATGTGTTTGGTCGTGTAGATGTTTCTTCGATTGGAAAATCCACATATTATATTTTATTTATTGATGATTTTAGTAGAAGGACATGGGTATATTTTCTAAAAAGTAAATATAAAGTTTTCAGTCGATTTAAAGAATTTAAATAAATGGTTGAGTTGTAGATTGGAAAGAAAATTAAAAGTTTGAGGACTGACAATGGCGGTGAATTTTACTCTAATGATTTTGATAGATTCTATAAAAATTGTGGCATTAATAGACAAAAGACAACTCCGTATTCTCCACAACAGAATGGAGTTGCAGATAAAATGAATAGGACACTGATGGAGAAGGCTAGGAGTATGCTAAGTGGTGCTGGTCTAGAATAAAAGTTTTGGGTTGAATCTGTTGCCACTTCTTGCTACCGGATTAACAAGTCTCCTACATCAACCCTTGTTGATAAAATTCCTATGGAAGCATGGTCGGGTCACAAGCCTTCATTGAGACATCTTAGAGTTTTTGGTTGCGAGGCATATGCGCATGTGCCAAAGGAGAAGCAGACAAAGTTGGAGAATAAGACTGTGAAATGTATATTCATTGAGTATAGTTATGGTGTGAAAGGATTCAAGCTTTGGGACCCTATTTCACAAAAGGTAATTCATAGTAGAAGTGTTATTTTTAGAGAAATTAAGTCTCCCTCTGTTACATTGCAGCCAAAACAGACTAAAAAGGAAGATATGATTCAATTTCCTTCTACACCTGAAAGAGTTGAATTAAGACCCCTATATAGGCAAGAAGTTGAGGAGATCTCATCTAGCTCTGAATCTTTAGAAGAGGAGGAAGAACCTCCAACTCAACTTGTCCGAAGGTCTACAAGACATAGATAACCACTTAAAAGGTATTCACTTGATGATTGGAGATGTATTTTTTCTTTGAATACTAATGTGGATGAACCAAAATCTGTAGAAAAGGCATTATGTATGAATTATGTAGAATCTTGGAAGATTGCTATGGAAGAAGAAATGGTAGCTTTGAAAAAGAATGATTCATGGGATCTTGTACCATTGACTGAAGGACGAAAGCCTGTTGGTTGTAAATGGGTGTTCAATAAAAATATTGGTTCAGATGGAAGCATTTATAAGTATAAAGCAAGGTTCATTGCAAATGGCTACTCTCAGGTTGAGGGTGTTGATTATGGTGATATATTTTCTCATGTTGCCAAAATGACATCCATTAGATTTTTTCTTTCTATTACTGCTGCTTATGATTTAGAGATTGAGCAAATGGATGTGAAATCTGCTTTCCTTCATGGTGATTTGGAGGAGGATATTTATATGACACAACCAGAGCACTATGTGGTGAAAGGTAAAAGTAATTTGGTCTATAAATTAAAGAAATATTTGTATGCCCTCAAAAAGAGTCCTAGTATGTGGTACTAGAAATTTGGTACATATGTGTTGAGTTTTGGATTTGAGTGTTCTAAATCAGATCACTGTGTTTATTATATATCTAATGGTGATCATATCTTGTACATTGTATTGTATATTGATGATATGTTATTCATTGGTAAAGGGAAAGGTATGATTTTAGAACTAAAGTCTCAGCTTGTTGCTAAATTTGAAATGAAAGACCTTGGTGTAGAGAAACACATTCTTGGGATGGAAATTAAAAGAGATAGAGTGAACAGAAAGCTATGGCTAGGCCAGAGTAAGTATGTGAATTTAGTGCTATAGAGGTTCAACATGCAGGATTGTAGACCTTTGTGTGTTCCTTTTATAGTTGGAACAAAATTATCTATTGCAGATTGTCCTATAACCCATCGGAGATGGAAGACACGAACAAAGTGTCTTACCAAAGTGTAGTTGGAAGTTTGAAGTATTCTATGGTTTGTACTAGACTAGACATTTCCCAAGCAATGGGAGTTTTGTCTAGATATATGTCTAATTCTGGTTGAGTTCATTGGAATGCAGTCAAAAGAGTCTTCAGATATTTGAAGGGTACCTTAGAGTATTCTTTGTGATATCATGGTAATTTAGTTGGAGATGTGATTTCCCTTGATATTCATGGTTATGTGGATTCAAATTGGGTAGGTGATATTGATAGCAGAAGATCCACCCGTGCTTATGTGTTTACTTTATTTGGTGGTGCAATTAGTTGGATGAATAAGAGACATGTTGTGGTTGCTTTGTCCACTATTGAAGAAAAGCATATGGAAGCTACTCATGATTGTAAAGAGGCCATTTGGCTTAAGAGACCGTGTTCAGTCATTAGAATAAAACCAAGAGCTGTGATAGTTTATTGTGCCAGTCAGAGTGTGATCTGCCTAGCTAAGATCTCGACATTTCATGCCCAAACCAAGCACATTGATGTGTAGTATTATTTTATTAGAGATATGGTTGAAGATGGTAGGGTAAAGCTAGTTAAGGTAGAAACTTTGATGGATGTTGTAGAATCTTTAACTAAGGTTGTGAGCACAGATAATTTCAGATGGTGCTAAGAGTCTATGGGCCTCATGGCCCCTAGCAATTGATTCATTGTGTTGATACTCCCTTTTCTCTTTCAAGGTGTTCGACAAGTGAGAGATTTGTTGGGAAAATGGTATCTCAACCTTGCATTTACATGAGGTTACCATTTATAGTAAGTTTTCATTTGAGCATGAAATGGTGTGAAATTCTCTTCAAAGCTTCTAGTTGGCTAGATAAGCATTCTAGTAAAGTTACGTCGCAAGATCATAGCTAGCTTTCAAGATATTAAATTTTTTGTTTTTGAGGGGTCCAATGAAAGGTTTAAATTTGATTTTGAGGATTTTAGAGTCCCCAAATACCCTGAAAAGTGGATGTAAATGGCGTAATGATTTACAAGGGAATATAGCACTTCGCGAGATTTCTGATGCTTCAAATGGTTTGTCAATAGGACACATGGTTCTCAAGTTATGGCCTTCGAAAGTTTGTAATCCTAAAATAGGAAATATAAAATACATCAGACACATAAATGAGTTGTAAAAAGGGAGGGACACGTCATAGGGAATCTAGAAGGGAGATAAGGTTGGCTACACCTTATTGGGTGGTTTTAGCCCATGGTTTTGTAATACCGTTTGATGATTTTTTCTATTGTATCTCCTATAAATGAGGTGTGTGAGATAGAGGTTGGGTGTAAGAGTCTTATGGCTATTGAGTTACCTTTGAATCTCTGATTAGTGGTACTCTTGTGAAGATCTTTCTCTGCAAATATATTGTAATAATTTTTTATCGCTGAATAATATATTGGGTGGCTTTTGGACTGTGGGGTTTTTCTCTCGAAAGGGTTTTCCCCACGTAAATCATTGTGTTATGGTTTGAATTTTATTATATCTATTTTTGTTTTCTGTAACTGTTGTGATGATTTGTAAAAGTTTTTGCATTATCGTCCTCTCAAGGTTAGTGTAGGAAGTTGTTCTGCTACTTTACTTCCTTACATAATGGTGGTTCCTCAATAAGATCCTTTTTAGAAGTGACAATGGCCTTGAATATGGTCATGCAGACGGGATTTTTTCTAGTGAGCAATTTAGGGCCTGAGTGGGACACTTTGGTAGAGTTGGAGGAAGTCATAGTGAGGTCACCATATAAATTGGGATCAAAAGTGAACCCAATTTCACTAGTAGGGATCCCACACAAGGGCTTTTACTCCAAATAAAAATAATATAGCCTACAAATAAGACCCTGGTGTATGGGGGCTTTCCTTTAACAATAGCCCTAGAAATAGATTGAGTTAGGAAAGATAAAACCCAGTAAGGAAAGTTCATCCTTACCCCATGGTGAAAATGGTTAAACATAGGGAAGAGCTAAAGGTGAAATATCCTCTTCCTACCATTGAATGTGAAGTACTTAATTAAGAGTAGGGAAGCCTCCTTCCATATAACCAAGAGCTCTTTACGATTATAGTCAGTTTACAATTTGGAGACCCCTTCACCAAGTTGAAAAAAATGATCAAAATCCTCTTTGTAATTTCCCTTAGGTTTTTTAGGAAAGGCGACAGCATCCAGAGCCAACCCAGTAACATCCGCTATGATCTGCTCAGAAACCTCAAAAGTAACATTTCCTAGCTTCGTAATTCCATTGTTTCAGGCTTGAACAAAAGAAGTAGAAAGTTTGGGGTCATGTACAGTCATGCCCTCCAAATACAAGTCTAGATTTCCTTGGATAAACTTGCCCCAAAACTCAATATTCCTTTTGAACTTAGATTACTCCTCTGGTTCAATCTTATTGAAATCTCTTTCCATCTTTGTTGACCCAAAGGCCACAATGTGAAAGTGATAGGTCTGAAAACAACTATGATGGGTATCCACAAAATAAAACTCACTACATTAGCCAACTTTGAAAGGAAAGGGAAATAATATAAAATCCTTAAAAAGAAGCCTTGGGATTACAAATCATTAATGTGCATGTCATTCCAATCATGGCACGAGCATCAAGAGGTACTTCGTGCATTTGGAGCCAAACTTTCAAATTATTAATCATTGTGCCCGGTCCAGCTAATTTATCTACCACCCTATTCCCATTAAATTGCACATGGTAGAATATAACTTCATCAAATGTAAGGTGGAGGATATGATAATTATCGATGAGAGGACAAACTTTCCAGTCCAACCTAGCTTCTTTATTTAGAATCATAATAGTATTATGAGAATCGCTTTCCATAATGAGTTTAGAAATACCCCTCTCTTGCTTGGTCAAGACCGGGAAACACAACTACCACTTTCGCCACACTAGAGGTTTGGACACCAAGGTTGGCAGAATAAGTTAGTATCATGTGACCATGTGGATCCTTGATCACACCACACCCTCCCACTCAACCTAGGCTACCCCATGAAGACCCGTGAAAGTTCAACTTTAGCCATCTAGTGTTGGGGGGTCCATTTAATAGAATTTCTAAAGCCAACCAGAGGGGCCAAAAAATTAGAAAGTGTAGGTTTTATTTCCCAAGTGCTAGCAATCACCTAATCCAAAGGAATTAAGGGGTGAGAATGGGTCCGTTTCAGAAAACAACTGAAATTTTCTTTGACATTTGAAATAATTCTATTGGATATATCCTCCCAGCCACACTTTTTTTCTCAAAAAATTCTAATACTTTTCTCCTTCCACAAACATTAGCCAGTGTGAAAGAAAGATTGTCTCCAAAGCTCAAGAGATAAGGGATGATTGGAGGGCAAACCACCCAAAAGATTATCTTTGGTCGCATAATTCCAAATCTAGTTCGACGAAAAAATACCAATAATCTTGTATCTGACATTATAGGAGTAAGGACAATGAAACAAGAGATGAGAAATACTTCTAGTCTCATTTTTGCAAAGCATGCATCTATTGGCTGATTGGGAGCCCCTCTTCATAAGATTGTCCAAAGTAAGGATTCTTTTGTGGCAAACATCCCACCAAACAAAAACTATTTTTTGGCAGAGTATACATCCTTCAGATAAAGTCTCATTTAAAAGTGGGAACCAAGGAAGGATAGGTGAGCTCAAAGCCATATTTCACTAAAAATTTACCATCCTTCAAGGGAGCCGAAATCAAGATATCTTCTTCCTCTCTTCTATAAAATCTAATAGTGCTTATGATTTTGAGAAGCTCAATAGCAATAGGTTTGAAGGGTTGAGGTAAATTAGAAACATTAAATTTCCACTCCATCGGGTGTGAATGGGGGATCCAATAATCATAGAGTTGGGTCCCAAATTTGGTAGAGAGCTCTGACTTAACCATATAGAAGATAGGGTAGAACTCGAAAGGGGTGGGGGAGATCCAAGGATCTTTCCAAAAGTGAATGATCTAACCATTCCCCGGTTGCGAAAGCAAACCTTTATAGAGCAAGTCATGGGTCTTGAGGAGATTGTTCTAGATATGAGACCCTCTAATCATAACATTTAGATCAAAGAAAGATAGTACTCTCCCATTCAAATACTTACTAGCCATGATTAGGGACCACTTGGTAGCATTAGACATAAGTTTCCAACCAATCTTAGCCAAAAGTGCTTCATTAAGTGGCCTCGAGCCTCTAATGCTTAGACCGCTAGCATGTTTAGTATAGTAGAGTTTCTCCCAGTCAATAAGGGACATTTTATTATGTTGTTACATACCAACCTAGAGGAAGAATATTTGAATTTGATCAAGTGTCTTAGCCTTCGAGACCAGAATGTGCAAAAGAGAGAGTAGATGTAGAGGAGAAAATTTGATTTGGCAAATTGCAACATAGAAGGAAGAAATCACCAAATCAATTTCAATTAAAAACCTCTACAAAAGAGGGAAGGGAATCCACTAGATTCAGTCACAAATCAGATTAAGGATTGAGCACTGAATGAATTGATTAATTATTGTTGGGTTTTTCCTCTCTTTTATAAGTTGAAATGTTGAATTAAGGTAAAGTACTGAAAAATGAAGGTAAAACTAAGAAAATAGTGAGCTATGGATGCGAGATTTTTGTGTGCACCTTTAACTGAGTAATATAAGTTGAGTTGGATCTGACCCTCAGTAAAGCTCCTAAAAATTTGGGACCATGATGCAACAACACAGTCCTCCAAACTTTCTGCACACCAAAAAAGGTTGATTCGTCTTTGTGAATGAAGCTTATTCTGAAGAGTACATCTCTATACTTGTTTCATGTACATAGAAAGAAAGGGAAGTAGGTTGGGAATATGGGCTTTCCTTAGGTCAAACCTTGGTTTTGGAATTAACCATGGAATTAAAATAAAGATAATTGAAATGACTGTAAGGAAGGGATCTCTTTTGAGGGAGATGCTGAATTATGACTGAAAATTGAACGATGATGTACCTCCTTGTAAAGTTTTTCTTGTCTCCACATGGAATTAGGGTTTCATGAAATAGTATGTAGATCTCTACTTCAATTCTTGATCCTGGACTCTATTGCTTCTACAAGGCTTGAAGGAAGACTGAAAATTCTCAATTGCATACTTGAGTGCTTGATCTCATATGCGATATGCCTGATTTATGAATGTGTATTCTTGTTGATGTCCAAATGAGAGGGGAAATCCTCTTTATATACTTGCCCATTGAGAAAACACATTAATTTTATGGCATGATCTAAAATGGAGAGGAATTCCCACTCATATTTGAAATGTGAAAATGGGTTGAAAGGGGCCCAAAAATGAGGGTGACTATGGTGTGGTGCCATGGTCTTATTGAGGACCATGGGACCACGCCTTGGTCTTTCCCTATTTTGGGGCAAGGATCAAGTGCCAAATGAATTCAAAATATCATAAAGTGATGCAATATGGAAGGGGAATGAGCATAATCAGGTCCCAAGTAGGCCAAGGGGAAAAAACACTAAGGTAAGGACCCAATGCAATTGAAATTGCAAAGGGTTGCAATTTTAAGACACTATATTTAGCCCCCACTTTAATGGGAGTATGAAATCAATCATACTCTTGGTACAGTTCAGAGGGTTCACATTGAAAAACTTTCACCAAGTTATCAAGGAGGAAAGATACACCAAGCCCCTTGTGGACTTTAGGATCTTACTACTTCAATGATAAGGTAAAAGGGAAGATCAAGAGGGAGAGAAAGAAAGAGAGAACCATGACTACAAACTAGTAAGGTTCTCTTACTGAGTCATTAAAAGAAAAATGCCAAAAATTAAAAAGCAAAAGATAAAGTTTGCTAAGTAACTTTAAGTATCAAGATATGCAAGCTAGAAAATCATTGAGAAAAGTGTATGCCCCCATGTTAAAAAAATTGTGTACGCCTCATTGGGAGAAATTACTTATACGTGCCCAAAAAGACATGCATGTTATCACAATAATTTAGCCCCCAAGAGAGGATAAATCAAAGGATAATGATCACAAACACAAATCACGGGGTGATTTCACTTAACTTTGGATTCAGTATGCCTTTTATGATAACTAACATGTATATACACACACACAAATATATGTGTGTGTGTGTGTGTGTGTGTGTGTGTGTGTGTGTGTGTGTGTGTATACATATATGTATATATATACATATATATTTATATATATCTATATATATGTATATGTATATATATGTATATATATATATGTATATGTATATATATGTATATCTATATTTATATATATATATACATGTGTATATGTATATATACATGTATATGTCTATGTGTATGTATATGTATATACATATATTTATATATATATATATATATATATATATATATATATGTATATATATATATATGTGTGTATGTGTATGTGTATGAGTATGTATATATATATATATATATATATACATATGTATATATATATATATATATACATATGTATATGAATATATATGTATATGTATATGTATATGTATATGTATGTATGTATATATACATATGTATATATATGTATGTATGTATATGTATGTATATATATATGTGTAGATGTATGTATATGTATGTATATATACATATATATATGTATGTATGTATATATACATACATACATATATATATATATATACATGTACATGTATATGTATATATATACATGTATATATGTATATATCCTCATCCTCCAAAGAAAGCAAACCACCATGGAAGAAGGGGAACACATGTGCCAAAATGAGTCAAGATGGGAGAGACCATAAGAGATCTCAACTCTTTGCATTATCCTCAAGTAGACAACACTAGGGACAACAAATATAAGAATGGAGAGACAAATAGAAGAAAGTAACAAACAAGAAGGAGAAGAGAGAGAGAATATATGGTGCTAATGAAGTTAATCAAGCGCATCTTCTGCCCCCCAATCTTGTTCATCATTATTTCGGGAAGGTGGGAAACATGCAAGAGGAACGACATTGAGCATAGTAGATGGAGCTATCACAAGTTCCAAACAAGTACCATGGCCTAATGATGAGTGACTTTGTCTATTACTAGGAGCTAGGATTAATGCTTTTGAAAATTATTTAGATAAATCATTGTCAACATCAACATATTTATATTCATCATTTGAAATATTAGAATCAACATTTTCATCATTAACAACATTCTCACCTATTTCCTTATCAAGATTCACAAAAATGGGATCTCTAATAGGAATAGAAATTGAACCATTATTTGTATTAAGCATTTTACTTCTTCAAGATTTAGGTTGAACAACTTTATTAGGATAAGGTTGAACAAATGGAATTATATCAATAGTTGGTGTCTTGGGAAAAGAAATGGTTTGGGAAGCAAGTTCAAAATCTCTCACAAGACATCCCCATCAATGTTCTCTCATAGAACGGTTTCATTTAGTTTTAGTTGAAGGTTGTGAGGGTTTAGGTTCATCAGGTGTAGGCTTTTTTTCTTCTTTTAAGGAAGGAAGCATATGAGAAGGTCTTTCAAGTTGAACAATAGGAGAGGATGATCGCTTCCCTTTGTAAGATGTAGGAGGCAAAACCACACCATATAGAGGAGGAATAGGAGGTGTAGGAAGGAGACTAGGTCCATCATGAGGAGGAGGAATAGTTCTATCCTTAGGAGGAAAGATATGTTTAGCCTTTGGAGGAATAAAGTTATGCTTATGAGGAAGAGATATCATATCCTTGGGAGAAATAATAGAATCATCCTTAGGAGAATGAATATATTCTTCCTTAGGAGAAAAAATATCTTTATACTTAGGAAGAAGAATAGAATTATCCATAAGAAGAGGTATATGATCATTAGTTGTAGGAAGAGTAAGTGTCAGATTTCTAGGTTTTCTCAAAGATAAGATCATCTCATTCTTCCATTTCTGAAAATATTGAAAAAGAGAATCACTTCTAGGTTTAAGAGGTTGTAATTTTTCAGACCAAAAATAATCAAGACAAACATCTCTTTGTGTAACTATGGGTTGGTACATGCTATGATAAATAGTCATGATTTTATCGTCACGAGGAAATTTCAAACACTTATTAACAACAAAGAAACCACTTTCATGGAAGAGAGCCAAGGATGTCCCAACTTCACACAACATTGATCAGATGCGGGAATAATAGAAAAGACATAATCTAAGCATTTAGTGCCAACATTAATAGGAAGTGTGATAGAACTAATAGCAGGACAAGAGAAGCCATCGAAAACTCTAACTATCACATCATTGTCATCATATGTCATGATGAAATTACAAAGTAAAAAGAAGTTCTTCATTTATCACATTAACCATATAAGTTGGATCAATGAGCACCCCTCGAGAGGGTATACCTTTGATTCTCATAGTGATGTAAAGTGTGCCATCGGGTGCTTCAAAAGTCTCACTAGGATCAAATGTGATGCATAAGTCCTTAGGAGGTTCAGTGTGATCTATAAGGTTGACCATATTGTTGGACTCAAGGCCAAGATCATCGAGAGAGAAGACAAGATGGCCAGTCTCAATCACATTAGTGGAACAGGAAGGTAAAGGATCAGTGAAAATTTGAAGATTTTTATTGGGAGGAGCTATGGATTTTTTTCCTTTATCATTCACACCAGCCACAGATATGGTATTGTTATCAATCAAGTCTTGAATCTTACTCCTCAAGGAATAACACATTCCAATGTCATGACCAGGTTGACAATGGTATTGGCAAAAGGATTTGGAATCAAAGTTAGGTGGTAAAGGCTTGGTTGTATCAATTGGTTTAATAGGAGGACTTTTCAACACATTTGTTTGTAACAATTGCAACATAATACTATTCAAATATTCATTAAGAGGAGTGAATTCTTTTCTAAATTATTTTGACAAAGGAGGCACACCTGTTGTTATCGCTGCTACTTGTGTTGTTGTTGTCATTGAATTTGATGAATCCCTTGCTCGGTCTGAACTTTGCAAAAGGTTGTTGAGAATTTTCTCTTTTATCACTCGAAGCCATTGAAGATGATTGTTCCAATTGACTCACGATAAACTGATAATTGTGAAGTACTACGCACAACAACATAAAAGAAGTAAACTCATAAAAGAGAAGTTTATCCCTAATGTCTTTTTACAAATTAGAAGTGAAAATTCTTTGAATATCTTGACCAGGCATAGGGAAAGAGATGTGAGAGTACAGATGCTTATATCTACCAATAAAATCGATCACTTTTTCTTTAACACCTTACTTACAATGCATCAAATCAATCAAAGTAATCTTAGGACCAATATTATTGTGAAATTATTGAATAAAAGAATTAGCTAATTGTTGTAAAGAAGTAATATAATAAGGAGGAAAAGAACAATACCATTGCAAATATTTACCTCTTAGGGTTCTAGTAAACAATTTAGCCTTGACAATCTTTGATCTTGAGAAAAGTCACTACACAAAGTTTGGAATGTTTTAACATGAGTCAAGGGATCACCTTTTCCATTATAAAGTTCTAATTGAGTGAATTCCACATGTTTAGGAGGGACAACTCCGACAATGTCATTGGATAATGGGCTCGCTACATCAAATGTGGGCACGTTATACTTAGATTGATTCATAGAAGCTATTTGTTGTTGCAAGGAAGACACTATTTGGGCTAGAATATTGATGGTATCTTTGATAGAAGGATTTAAATTTGAGATGTTGGATTGAGGAGGAGTAACATTGTTGAATGAAGGAAGGGTTTGAGAATTATTGGAATCAAGGAACACTGAGAGGGGGGGTGAATCAATGTTCTGCAATCTTTAATATTATTAATCTGATTCTTCAACCATTTAATACAAATCAAAGAAAGAAAGATGCAAACACATAAATAAAATATCCACAACACCATAACACCAAGATTTGTACGTGGAAACCCGATCAAGGGAAAAACCACAATGGAATTAAGACCCACAATATTAGTATACTTTGTTAGAAGTATAGAAACATTACATAAGGGGAATGCACATGCATTTAGGCACACTACCTAGATCTCACTGCTCAAATTACAATAAAGGATACAACCTTATAAGGCTCACTACCTTAAAATAGTTTATAATGATTACAAGAAGAAATGAACTAATGAATAGCATCTGCAAATTCCTCAGAATAGTTTTGGTTAAGCTCAAAATATTCCAGAGCACAAATCCTTTGCTTGCACATGTGAAACTGCACACAATCGCTCAAAAATACTTTCCACACAACCACCAATATAAAAATGACAATATCAATCACTCTTATATATATGCAACATCAAATTATGTCGTCCTCATGTCAGCCTAAAAAATGCATAACACACATGAAATGTATATGCCAAATTGGCTCAATCCAAACTCAAATGCATATGCAGACCAAAAATAATTGTCTACATGCTTCCTACATGTTGGATAATCATCCTCAAACAAAAAAACAACAACCAAAATTGATCCACATAATTATTAACTACATGTGACTATTGATGAACATTGTTCTACCCAAAAACCTGTATACTAGACCTTCCAACTCACTCAAGAATTATCATCGAATTCCAAAAACCTAGAATAAGATAAATAACACTTCCATAAAGCTTCCCACAAATCTACAAGCCAAAATATTTACAAAAAATGAACTGCCAACCAAAACACTTCATACTGTTAGATGTCCTATTCTATCACACCAGACCGCACCAAATCTCAATCACACTTTCGGTATGAAAAAACCATGATCAGTGGATGGGATTTTTGACATCAGTTTCCATCAATGACAACATCTGATCATCTATGCAGTGTCTCTTGCCAACAATATCCCCCTTTGCCATTGATGGCAACACTTAGTGAAATATGACTAAGATTCAGACCAAAACCAAAACACTATACACTCCAACCAAAAATAAAAAATTTCAAAACTCCAAAAGACTCCTCTTAAGATTATTATAACATTTTTCACTGGCCTACACTCCCCCTTTGATATCAATGGAAAAGATGGGGTTCCGGATGTCAAAATTGAAGAAAAAATTCTATATACATATATGCACACAGTCCTTACAAAAACTTGAAGATATCTGCATAATTATTTTTTAATGAATCCAAGTGACTATCCTATCCCTTCTTGAGGCATTCTAAAATATTTATAAGACCATTGAATAGATATACTTGTGCCTCTGCGGTTTTCAAATTTGAAGGTTCATTGTTGGCCTAAGCATCTTTAGCATCTTTAAGAGAACTAAGAAATGTATCTAATTTGAGTGTGATGTGACTCCCAAGTTCTCCAACTCTACCAAAAATATTCTCCCGGTCATGGCTCAACTTTCTAATTTTGTCAAGTAAAGTTATTACTTGTGTTGGATTGTTGGCATTGATAAAACCGATCAATCTAGAGAACCGGTATATGTGCTAAGATTTGTCATTGATGTCCAACACTTACTGGTGAAGACACTAACTGGTGAAGTGGCATAGGCAGAGTGGTGTTTTTTCAGTAAGAAAAAGTGATGACTTACAAACAGATGGAAACAACATTGGTAACGAATGATCAAAGGTTCAATCAGCTCAAGGAAAGATAGACAAATCCAACGGTCTATCATTCAGGAAGATCGGTCACTTTAATGATGATGAAATCACAAAAGGTGACTCAGGAAAGAAAATTTGAAGATGTATGCAAACCAAAATCTCATTGGAAAACAAGGGAAGAGACTTGATGCTAACACGACAAATCGACAATCACGGGATGAACCAGTAATATAGAAGTGCAGTGGCATACTGGTACACTAGTATAATAGAAGGAAGACAGGTGATCCCCATAAATTTTGGAGCGGTGATCGGTTATTTAGTTGTGGTGGTGAAAGATGATTTGGTGAGCTTGTGTCTACGCCAAATCACTTGTTGGTAAGGTCAACTTCAATTATCATGCAGTCAAGCATGATTACCTACAGATTTTCTGGTTCACACTTAATTGAATAAACATGACCCAGAAGTTACTATCTTTGGGAGATGCGGTGGTAGAATTTGTTGAACACTTAGTGGAATTGTTGTAAAGCGCACAAAGAAAGAGTGGGAGATTTTTGAATTTGAAATCTTCTAAAATCCATGATTTCTTTGACTGAGGGAATGCTTGAAAGTGTCGGCAGAAAATGTATAAAGTGTTCTTGAGTTCATTCAAAAAGTTTTTATTGTGAAACTAACAACAAGCAGATCTTGTTGAAGGTGATCCAAAGTGAAGAGAAGAGAGAGAGGAAGTGCTAAGAGGTTTTAGCAGAGTAGAGTGTGTTTGAGGTAGATCGACTAAGTGCAGAGTCGAGAGACAAAGAATTGGTAGAGTGTAGAGATGAAGGACAAAGAACCGACAGAGTGCAGAGCCGAAGGTCAGAGGATCGACAGAGTGCAGTGCCGAGGGAAAGGCGACTGACTGAGTGAAGAGTCGAAGGTGTAAGAAGAAAACCAGTGTTGTGCAGAGAAGACACAACTAGTGTAGATTGAGTGTAATGCATATTGAGATTTGATCAAGCTATCAGTAGCTAATTTAGCAGATCATCCATCTATTGCTTTCTAACCACTACAACATAAATCCCTTAATCAGGTGGACTTTAACAAGTCCCTTTTGTAAAATCCCTTAATCGAGTGACATCTTAATTAATGTTCTTAAGTCCTTTAACTGGGCTAATTTGAATAGGGTAAAGGAACTAATCGGCCTTGAACAAAATCCCTTAATCGAGTGACACCTAATAGTGTGTTTGTAATCTCCTAACAGGGATGGCTCCTCACCGAGCGTACTTCAAAAGAGTACAAATTTCGTGAGTTCCTACTCACATCAGTGTTTTCTCCCATTTGGGTTTCCATGAGATAACTTCTTGGTGTCACTGTCAACTTTTCATGCTTGCATATTTTGCTTTAGTGATTAAGTATATTGTTGGATACCAGATGAACACAGATTTAAGTGAAAAGTTTAATTGTGAAAATTTGATCAAGTGTTGATTCACCCCTCCCCTCTCAGCACCGGTTGGACTAACAATTGGTATTAGAGCGACAGGTCCTTAGAATCAGAGGAAGCTTAATTAGCTAAAGGAAAGATCCAAGATGATGCGTAAGGAGGGTCCTAAGTTCTCTAAGAAGAATTACACATTATGGTGTGGAAGAATGAAACTATATCTAAGATCCCTATGAGAACATTACTGGAATCATGTAATCACAGAGTACACTGAACCTTTAGGAATCTCACTCTAGAACTAAATAAGCAAAGCCAAGATAATATTGTTGGTATGGATCTGATTGTCAGCACTCTTTCTGATAATGAATTTGCAGAGGTTCAAGATTTGAAAACAACTTTTCACATATGGAATAAGCTAAAGACAATCTATGGGGGAGATCCTCATGTCCAAAAAAAAAAAGTAGACAGCCTAAGAGGAAAATATGATGAGATGAGGATGCAGGAAGGAGAAAACATAGAGCAATATAGCAAAATTCTGAGAACCTTGCTACCACAATATACCATAAGGGTCTCTGCTATCTAGGAACTTAGATCCTTGGGAACAATAAATGTATCTCTTGACTAATTGATTGGTAAGTTGAGTGCTTTTGAATTGAGAAATTACGACAATAGTGTACCAAAGATTGATGTTGCTTTCAAAGCCTCCATGATGCATGTGCCAACAAGGAGAAGGAAAGAAACTGGAAGTAGTTCTACTACCAAAACCGGTCATTCCCATGAAAGTGACAATCTGTTATCTGAGGAATGGGAGAAAGATGAAATTGAAGCTCTATTGGCAAGAAGATTGCCAAGAGGAAAAAGGAAGTACAAAGGTAAATTACCCTTAAAGTGCTTCTCCTATAATAAGGTATTCCATATTGCTTCAAGATGTACTAACAATGATAGAGACAGGAAGGATAATTTCAGAGGCTACAGGGACAAGAGAAAGAAGGAGTGTTATCTTGCAAGAGTCACTGATGAAGAATCAGAAGGGTCTGATGGAGATGGCATTGCATTTGTGGTATTCAAGGAGGAAAACACACAGGAAGGAGATATGGCATTGATTTCTAGCAAAAAGCGGTATGGAGAATGGGTGATCGACATTGGTTGCATTAACCACATAACCAGTGACAAAACCAAATTCCTTAGCATGGAGGATTGCAATGGAGGAACTGTGAAATTCAAAAATGATGCTCCTTGTGTAGTAAAAGGTAAGGGGTCTATAGCCTTGAATGATAAGACAAATTGTGATGATGTCTATTGGGTAGAAGGGATAAAATATAGTTTTTTAAGTGTTGCACAACTTAACAATAAGGGTTACCGGTTAGAATTCAATGAAAGAATATGTAAAATAAATGACAAATCAAGAAGTCTGATTGCCATCGATAAACAATCAAGAGGCAATTTGTTTCATCTAGACACCACCATAGGTAGTTGTCTAATGGCTAAGGTTGAAGACAGTTGGTTGTGGCACAAAAGATTGTGTCATGTTAATTGTGATAGCATAGCAAAAGTCAGTAAGTCAAAATCTGTTAGAGATATGCTTGACATAGTGAAACCTGAAAATGCTATGTGCAAAGAGTGTCAACTAGGAGTGTTGACTGGGTCTAGTTTCAGCAGTAAAACCTTTTCATCTGAAAATGTGTTGGACTTAGTTCATACAGACCTATGCGGTCCCATGAGAACCAAGATTTTCTATGGAGACCGATATTTTATGTTGTTTGTGGATGACTTCTCAAGAATGATGTGGGTTGTATTCTTGAAGGAAAAATTTGAAGCCTTTCATATGTTTAAGGTTTTTAAGGCTCGAGTAGAAAGAGGAACCGGTAATAATCTGAAGTGTCTGAGATCAGATAGAGGAGGAGAGTTCACCTCTCAAGAGTTCATGAATTACTGCAAGGAACAGGGGATTATGAGGCAAATGTCTGCACCCAGAACACCTCAGCAAAATGGAGTTCCTGAAAGAAGAAATAGAACTCTTATTGATTGTGAAAGGACTTTGATGATACAAAAGGACATTCCACATATATTTTGGAGACAAGCAATAAGAAATGTTGTATACACTTTGAACCGGATATAGGTAAAGAAAGGGACAAATAAAACTCCCTATGAATTATGGAGTGGATACTCACCTAATGTTTGTTATTTCAAAGTATTTGGAAGTAGGTGCTATATCAAGAGGGATGAGTACACTGGAAAATTTGATCCCAAGAGTGATGAAGTAACCTTCTTAGGTTACTCAACAAAGAGCAAGGCGTACCAATGTTTAAACAAAAGGAGCTGTAAGATTGTGGAAAGTGTAAATGTCAGAGTAGATGAGTACTCTAAGAAAAATGAAAATGACAGTAAGAGTGAACTAGAGGACTATAAAGGGTTTGAGTACAATGTACTAGTGGAATCTACTGAAGAATATCCCATTGAAGTGGCTAATGAAGAATCATGTGAAGTAGAACCTGCACAACTGATAGAAGAAGCTCCGATGAGTGAACTGGTATTGGCTAAGTATGTCAGAAATAATGACTGCAAAAAATATCATTGGTGATAAGGATATAGAAGTTCTAACCAGAAGAAGAGAAAGAGAGAATGGTTGTATGCTCTCCATTTTTTAGCCCGAAACAACAAATGAGGCTCTAAAAGATGATTACTGGGTCAAGGCATGGAAGAAGAATTGGAGCAAATTGCAAAAAATGATACATGGACTCTAGTGCCTAGACCGGAAAATAGAAATGTAATAGGCACCAAGTGGGTGTTCAAAAATAAAATGGATGAAACCGGTAAAGTGATAAGAAATAAATCAAGATTGGTCTATAAGGGCTATGCTGAAGAAGAAGGTTTGGACTATGGAGAAGACTTCACACTGGTGGCCAGGCTGGAAGGGGTCAGAATTTTACCGGCCTTTGCTGCTTATAAAAAATTTAAAGTTTACCAAATGGATGTGAAATTGACATTCTTAAATGGGTGTTAGAGGAAGAAGTATGCATAGAGAAACCAGAAGGGTTTGCATCTAAATATGGAAGGAATATGGTATGCAGGTTGCAGAAGGCTCTGTATAGGCTGAAACAAGCACCGAGATCTTGGTATGAGAGGTTACACTCATATCTGCTAAGCATAGGGTTCAAAAGAACTAGTGATAACAGTAACCTATATCTAAAGAGTGGAGCTGAAGGAAAACACCTAATTGTTGAGATCTTTGTAGATGGCATCATCTTTGGGGGAGATGATGAGATGAGTAGAATCTTTGTAGAACAAATGAAGCAAGAATTTGAGATTTCCATGATTGGTGAGATAAAGTGTTTTATTGGCCTACAAGTTTCTCAACTAAAGAATGGCATCTTCATCAGCCATACTAAGTACATAAGGGAAATTCTGAAAACTTTTGGAATGGAAGATTGCAAACCTATTGGAACTCCGATGGTTACAGGTTGCAAGCTATCTAAATATGATGAGGCTGAAGAAGTGAATGAGACACTTTACCGGTCCATGAGCGATAAGTTGCAGTATGCAGTCCATAGCAGACTGGACATAGCACAAATTGTTGACTTGGTTGCCACATTTTCTGCAAGTTCGAAAGAGACTCACATGGTGGCAATCAAAAGAATATCCAGATACCTAAAGGGGACTGATGAGTATGGTCTCTGGTATCCACATAAGGGAGACTTAAGTTTAAGTGTCTTCATTGATTCAGATTGGGTTGGGGACATTGATGACAGAAAGAGAACTAGTGGAGGTGCATTCTTTCTTGGAGACGGGATTGTATCTTGGACAAGTAAGAAACAAAAATCCATATCTCAATCCATAGCTGAGGTTGAGTATGTAGTTGTTGCAATCAACTGCACAAAGATAGTTTGGATCAAGCAACTCCTAGAAGGAATAGAAGAAAAAGTGGTTGGACCGGTAGTGATTCATTGTAACAACACCAATGTCATTGACATATCCAAGAACCCGATGATGCCCTCCAGAATGAAGCATATAGCCATCAAATATCACTATCTAAGGGAACAATTTCAAGAAAAAGAAGTGATGTTGGAGTACATACCAAAAAAAGAGTAGGTGGTTGATATCTTCACCAAGCCACTACAGAAGGACACCTTTGACTATCTCAGAGGTAAGTTGGGGGTTATGCCCCTCCATTTAGTCAAGTAAGAAAACATGGCTCTACATCAATCTGGTATGATTTTCAAGTTTTTTTTTGTAAAGAGACTAGATTGATGAGTGTGGACTACTCCGGTTAGGGGGAGCAGTCTTGTAAGTGTATGGAAAGGACTCTTTGGCATTGTTGTCAAAGGGCGAGATATGATTAGAGTGCTTGAGCATTGGTAAGTAGTGATTGAGCTAAAGTTGCTGCATCAGAGTATTACCAGTGATAGGGGAGATATTCATTACTTAGGACATAAGTAATGATTGGACTGATACAAAAATGAATGAAGTAAAAGAACATGCAACTAATTAGCCAGATTCAGAAGTGTTTTCCATCAATGCCAAATGGGGAGATTGTTGGATTGTTGGCATTGACAAAATCGGTCAATCCAAAGAACTGGTATATGTGCTAAGATTTGTCATTGATGTCCAACACTTATCGGTGAAGACACTAACCGGTGAAGTGGTATAGGTAGAGTGGTGTTTTTTCAGTAAGAAAAAGTGATGACTTACAAACACATGGAAACAACATTGATAATGAATAATCAAAGGTTCAATCAACTCAAGGAAAGATAGACTAAGCTAATCGATCTATCATTCAGGAAGACCGGTCACTGTGATGATGATGAAATCACAAAAGGTGACTCAGGCAAGAAAACTTGAAGATGTATGCAAACTAGAATCTCATTGGAAAACAAGGGAAGAGACTTGATGCTAACATAACAAACTGGCAATCAAAGGATGAATTGGTAATATAGAAGTGCAGTGGCATACCAGTACATCGGTATAACAGAAGGAAGATAGGTGATCACCATAAATTTTAGAGCGGTGATCGGTTATTCAGTTCCGATGGTAAAAGATGAGTTGGTGAGCTTGTGTCTATGCTAAATCACTTGTTGGTAAGGTCAACTTCAGTTATCATGCAGTCAAGCATGATTACCTACATATTTTTTGGTTCGCACTTAATTGACTAAACATGACCCAAAAGTTACTATCTTTGGGAGATGCGGTGGTAGAATTTGTTGAACACTTGGCAAAATTATTCTAAGGCACATAGAGAAAGAGTGGGATATTTTGAATTTGAAATCTTCTGAAATCCATGATTGCTTTGATTGAGGGAACGCCTGAAAGTGTCAGCAAAAAATGTATAAAGTGTTCTTGAGTTCATTTAGAAAGTTTTGATCGTGAAATTTGCAACAAGAAGATCTTGTTGAAGGCAATCCAAAGTGAAGAGAAGAGAGAGAGGAAGTGCTAAGAGGGTTTAGCAGAGTAGAGTGTGTTTGAGGTAGATCGACTAATTGCAGAGTTGAGAGATAGAGAACTGGTAGAGTGCAGAGCCGACGAACAAAGAACCGACAGAGTGCAGAGCCAAAGGTCAGAGGATCAGCAGAGTGCAGTGCCGAGGCATAGGTGACTGACTGAGTGAAGAGCTGAAGGTGTAAGAATAAAACTGGTGTTGTGTAGAGAAGGCACAACTAGTGTAGATTGAGTGTAATGCATATTGAGATCTGATCAAGCTATCAGTAGCTAATTCAGCATATCATCCATCTATTGCTTTCTAAGAACTGCAACATAAATCCCTTAACCGGGTGGACTTTAATAGGTCCCTTTTATAAAATCCCTTAACCGGGTGACATCTTAATTGATGTTCTTAAGTCCTTTAACCAAGCTACCTTTAATAGCCCGTAAAGGCACTAATCAACCTTGAACGAAATCCCTTAACCGGGTGGCACCTAACAGTGTCTTTGTAATCTCCTAACAGGGATGGCTCCTCACCATGCCTACTTCAGAAGAGTACAAATTTTGTGAGTTCCTACTCACACTGTGGTTTTCTCCCATTTGGGTTTCCACGAGATAAATTCTTAGTGTCACTGTCAACTTTTCATGCTTGCATATTTTACTTTAGTGATTAATTATATTGTTGGATACTAGATGAATGAAGATTTAAGTTAAAAGTTTAATTGTGAAAATTTGATCAAGTGTTGATTCACCCCTCCCCTCTTAGGACTGGTTAGGACTAACAACTTTATCTTCATGACTACTCACAGAAACTGTCAGTGGATGAAATGACTGAGATACTTGGGCTATTTCATCCTCATGCTCCTTGGACTTCTCCTCAATATATTTAGTAAATTTTGAAAGAGATAGGCATGATTTGTAGATGTTTAACCTCCTTCAAATAATGCATCCTGAACACTCTTCACACAAGCATCTAATGAGGCTTTGTCATCAACAATCATCCTCTTCAACATTCGGAGCCTTTTTGCATTGAACACATTTCAAACCTTCACCTCGACAAATTTCTCAAATGATTCAAAGTGAGTGTCCACTAAATTGATCATTTTTTTCAATTATCTAAATGGGGTGTCTGAAGTGATCTTTTGAAATATGGGCTTAAGTTTTTATAGAACATTAGATGCTAGGGTAAGCAACTCATTGTCTTTAGTGTGAGACTCTAGGGGATCTTCACTAGCATTAGCTTGACCAAAAGATGCTAATTGAATCTTCTGGATGGGGGACATAGAGGCAAGGTTGATTGGGGATTGTATAAATTTTGGACCATCAATAACTTTCTTGCCCTTCACTTCCCCTGCAATGTCTCTTGCTTTAGTTTCAAATTAAACTGTAACTTCTACCTTCTCCTTTTCTGCTTCCTTCTCTACCTAAGCCTTAGTTAGGACTGCATCCTTCCAGTTCTCTCAATAAAATTAACAATGTCAACCAGAGGATTCTGAGCATCCTCAACCTCATTATCATTACCTGCTTCTCCTTGACCTTTATCAACTGCATTCTCATCTCCAACACCTTCCAGATAATTCACCTTTATTTGATCAATTGTTTGCCCTTCTAGAATAGAAGTATCATCCTTTGTTTGCTCAATTTCCGGATCATCCTGAGTTTTCTTAGGAATAACTTCATTTCTCAAAATTTTCTCAGTATATTTTACAACTTCATCTATTTTTCCTATCATTAAATTATTTACTCTATTTTTCCTCTGAAATTCATTCTTGACTAACTTAAGGATTCTTGCAATTTCCTCCTTTGATTCATGAAGCATAAATTAACTAACACATATTCTCTAAATCTCTCTTCTTATGCTTTTGTAGTTACTCTCCTCATATCCAATACATCATAGAGACTCTTGGGTATTTCAGACATTAATTCTATTAAATATTTATTATATACATTTAAATATTCAACAATAGCTTCTTCTATAGTCCTTTTACCATTCTCATCAAAATTGTCATACCATTCTGACAATGGTTTCAAATTCCCATTCTTCATAGCCTCATTCACAATCTCATCTATTGTTATAGGAAGTTTAACAGTAAATTTTCCTTGCTTTATAACCCCATCAATTCCAGATGATTTTGATTTCTTACTTGGCTTTTCTCCTCTAGATGGTTTCTCCTTTGCAACTTTAGAGGCCTTAGCTACTTTTTTCTTTACCTCCTTAACAACTTCATCTAACTCTATCTCTTCATTATCCATAGTGACAAATCTTATTGTCTTCTTTCTCTTTTCACCACCACCAGATGACTTGACTGAAGATTTGGATGGTTTTGCATGACTGGAGAAGGGAGTAGTGCTTCTTGTTTTCTTAGGACTAGGTGCAACAACTTATGGTTTGGCCTTCTTAATAGTCTTCTCTTTAGAGAGGATGTTCCTCTCTCTTTCCTTCTGGATTGCCTCCTTAGAAAACCCTATACTCTCCACATAAGCTTAAAATTCCTTTCTTACCTTCTTCTGGATTTATGGCCTTTTAAATTGCTGGTGCAGTTTTAAGCTCTTCTCTACATAGGTTCCAAACCTTTCCTCTGATGGATTTGTTGGATTGCTTGATAAGTGTTGTGCATATAGTTCCAAAATCTATTCATCAACCTCATACCCCATGGGAATGATCCATACAACCCAGAGCTCAACAACCTGCATCAAGTAATGATCCATATCAACCATGAAACAAATTGTATCTTGATATTTCTCCACTATTGTCTTAGGAATCCTTTCCCTCTCATGCATTTTCCTCTAAAAATTCTTAAAGTAACCCCAAATATTTTTATTTTGGACCTTTTAATCACTAGAGTTATACAAGTACTCTCAGATATGTACTCCCACAGGTCTGTCAAAATCCCATTGAACTTGTCCAACTCCCGGAACTTCACTCATGAAGTAGAAAAATAGGCACATGATTAGAGTTCAATACTTCAATGGATGTTTCTTGTTTTCTTTGATCTTCTTCAAGTTCTTTATTAGCTCACTTTGGATTAGTTCACACAAGTCATACTTCTTGTTTTCTTTGACCATCTCATATGCTACATAGATCATTCTTCTAGAAACATAATTCTCCCTGTTGGAATAGTAAACCTTATACCCAACCACCATTGAAGCGAATTTGACATCATATTCCAAGATATCATTTATAGTCATTTCTCTTCGATCAAATTTTGATTTGATTGCATTTTTAAAAATCTCGTTCTTCATAGCCTTCAATGAAGGCAACTCTCCAGATGAACATAAACTAGTAACAACCCTAATGGAATCTTTGTGATCTTGAATGGTTTATTCAGACACATGAATTTATCATGCAATCTAATCAATACATACCAGACCCATTCAGGTTCATCAAACACTAGAAATCTAACAAACTGAGCAAAACCCTTATCCTCCACAAATTTGAATTTAGGTTTCAGGTTACCAACCTCATCTACTATTTTCCTAGTGTATAAATTTAATATTTGTGTGCTTCCAAGTTCCTCAATATTGCAATGTGTGTAAACCCTAACATCCCCAATATGAAAAACATTGTGTGGAATGGATGAGAATGCGCTCTTCAAATTGTCCTCCATGGAAATGAATGGGTTCTTTTTAAAGTCTGTTCGAGCCCTTTCAATGATGTCAACGACTAGTAGGGTTGAAATTCCAAAGGCAGTCATTTATGAAATTTTAAAGTTCAAACTTGAAAAAGTTTCACTGAGAAATACCTTGTCCACAGGATTAGGGTATCTTGTCGAATCACCTGAGAAATATTCTTTCATGCTTCATTCTTTAAAAATTAATCTTGGAGAGCTCTCTTCTCCTCTTTGAATGCAAAGTGAGAAATGAAATGATTAAATTGTTTTTTATCTTTTGCATACCTAAATTTTCATTGTAATAAATGCACTCTATCCTAATACTTCAAGATACTTTGTATCACACAAAAATCTTCTACGAACCCTCAAATCTACTCATACATTTTTGGATCTCCTTCAAAAACATCTGCAATCATCAAATACAACTTCTACAACCTATCGGAATTAGGTATAACTTCCCCAAGGCCAGATGTCTTAGCTTAGTTACCATATGTAATTCCAACACCAAAATCCGGTGTGGACCCACTTCCTGCTTTTGAATCACTCTTCTTAATCCACGTCTTCTTCATCTGATCTCTAATCTCATCAACTTTCTCTTTTACTTTCTCATTTGCCTTCACATTCTTGTTCTTGTCTTCCAGACCCTTCCTATTCACCTTTCTTCTTCTACAATATCTTGCATTGTGACCAAATTTGTTTCAAGCATAGTAAACAACATTTCCTTGTATAGGCTTGAAATTCATTTGATTTCCTCTTGATCAACACTAATTAGAAACATGTCCAAACCTACCACATGCATAGCATCTAACATTTCTTCTATTTTGAACATTGTTCATCACACTTCTGTATTCATTTGACTTATGACCATACTTATTGCATTTGAAACATTGACCGGAGAAAGATGGACCATTTTGATTCATTCTATTTCTACATTGACTAGACATGTGACCAAATTTATCACAAACAAAATAGTTACCATTGAACTTTTGAGCATTAGGTTGCCTTACCGAAGGCCTTCTTGAATTGTTCTTCTAATGTGTTGATTTTCTATTGCCTTGACCAAATCCGGAGCTTTCACCTTTCTCAAATCTAAGACCTCTTGTGTCATTATCATTCTTCTGGCTTTCAAGCATCTCATTAAGCTTGGCTGAGATGATTCTAAACTTCTCCTTGTACTCATTTGCAACTTCAAGATCATATCTATTAAGAATGATCTGCCTTTCAAGATCATCCTCATGTTGTCTAGAATCTTGCAGGTCAAGCTTCAATTGGTCATTCTCACAATCAAGTCTGCAACATTCATCAAATTTGTCTTTCAATAACTGATAAAGATTCTCCTCATTCTTCTTCCTTTCCTCAATCTTTTTTTTAATCTCATCACTATAGATTCCATCTCATTCTTCTAAACTGCATTATCTCTAGCAAGCTTCTCACACTCCTCTGTATTTTCCTTCAGGACTTGGTCATCAATGCTTTGGCTTTCTTTCTCCTTTAGCTTATCAACAAGTTCCTTTCTCTTCTCTCTTGACTTTTTCAACTGATCTTTCAAAGATTTGATAAAGTTCTCAGCATCCTTAAGGTTTGCTTTTATTTGTTAGACCTCAACTTGGGCTTGATGAAGATCCTCAAGTGCCACACCAAGCAGATGTTTGAGACTACCAGAATTCATTGATTCACCTTCCCAGATCTTCCTCAAGCTATTAGGCTTCTTCCAAGGAACTAGGCTCTGATAACAATTGTTGGAATCAAGGAACACCAAGAGGGGGGGTGAATGAGAGTTCTGCAATCTTTAATATTATTAATCTAATTGTTCAACCATTTAATACAAATCAATAAAAGAAAGATGTAACCATATAAAGAAAATATCCACAACACCATAACACTAGGATTTGTACGTAGAAACCCGGTCAAGAAAAAAGCCATGGTGGGATTGAGACCCACAATATTAATATACTATGTTAGAAGTATAGAAATATTACATAAGGAGAATGTACATGCATTCAGGCACACTTCCTAGAGCCCACTGCTCAAATTACAATAAAGGCTACAACCCCAGAAGGCTCACTACCTAACAATAATTTATAATGATTACAAGAAGAAATGAACTAATGAATATCATCTCTAAATTCCTGAGAATAGTTTCGGTTAATTTCATAATACTCAATCTTACTCTACTTTTCTATACTGCTCTCTTCTGTTATTTTCTGGAGCATAAATCCTTTTCTTATGCATGTGAAGTTATGCACAATTTCTCAAAAATACTTTCCACACAACCAACGATATCAAAAATAATAATATCAATTGCTCTTATATATTTGCAGCATCAAATCATGTCTTCTTCATGTCAGCCTAAAAACACATAACACACAAATGAAACATGTATTCCAAGTCGACTTAATCCAAACTCAAATGCATATGTGGACCAAAAAGAATTGTCCACATGCTTCCCACATGTTATCTAATTATCCTCAAACACAAAAACAACCACCAAAATCGATCCACATAATCCGCACAATGATTAACCACATGAGACTACTAATGAATATTGTTCTACCCAAAAATTATATACCAGACCTTTCAACTAAATCAAGAATTATCACAGGAGGCCACAAACCTGGAATAAGATAAATAACACTTCCATAAAGCTTCCCATAGATCTGAAACCTAAAATATTTACCAGAAATGAAACACCAACCAGAATACTGCATGTATTGTCAGATGTCCCATTCTATCTCATTGGACCTCACCAAAACTGAATCACACTTCTGATATGAAGAAATCATGACCTGTAGATGGGATTTATGACATCAATTTATATCAATTAAAACATCTAATCATCTATGTAGTATCTCTTTCCAACAAGAATAAGAAGGGATGTTGTTATAGGAAGGCAGGGGTTGAGAATAAGGAGGTGGAACATTATTGTAGGTAGTTATTGAAGAGGATTAGGTAAAAAATAGAAGACTTTCTTGAGGAGGGATAAAATAATTATGATTAGAGCAGTTTCCCCTTTAACTAACACTTGTAGGTATGAAAATTTGAGTAGAAGTACCCATGACATTGGAGGTAAAAGTGGCAACACTAGCCATAGGAGTAGTCAAGGGAATGTAGTGATTAACTTGACTAGGAGGTTATGTGTAACCAAGTACTTCAACACAACTCTTCATAGGCATAATATTAGAATCAACAATATAAGAAATACCACACAAGATATCAACACCAAGTTTATCACTTTGAACCATTATTTTCAATCATTAATCAGTGGGAGAGCTTCACTTTTTGGGTACTGTTGACTCATCCATTGTTAAATATTTTCAAATTGATATTCAATCCTCTCCAATTGGTCAACGAAAACCCTATTTAGTGATTCCCCCACACATGAGAATTATCTAAAGAATGAGGACAAATGAGGATATTTGTAGGATTGGAAGAACCACCAACATCCTCATGGAATAAGTTATCCAAATTAGGCTCCATTTCCTTGGTAATTAAACCTTGGGAAACCTTAATTCTACAACTTCTTCTCATAGGGATATTAAAAATTGAATGATGATACCTCCTTGTGAAGTTTTGCTTGTCCCCACATGGAATTAGGGTTTCATGAAATAGGATGTATATCTCCACTTCAATGCTTGATCCTTAACTCTATTGCTACTCCAAGGCTTGAAGGAAGAATGAAAATGCTCAATTTCTTTTGAATGGTTGATCTCATGTGTGTAATGTATGATTTATTTATGAATGTGTATTCTTGTTGATGTGCAAATGAGAGGGGAAATCCTATTTATATACTTTCCCATTTAGAAAACTCGTTAATTTTTTGACATGAGCCAACACAAAGAGGGAATTCCCACTCATATTTGAAATGTGAAAATGGTTTGAAAGGGGCTCAAAAATGAGGGGGACCATGATGTGGTGCAATGGTCATATTGAGGACTAGGGTGTCGCACCCTAGTCCTGCCCTATTTTGGGGAAAGGATCAAGTGCCAAATGAATACAAAATGTCACAAAGTGATGTAATATGCAAGGTTCATGATCATAATTAGGTCCCAAGAAGGCCAAGGGGTGGAAACGCTAAGATAAGGACCCAATGTGGTCAAAATTACAAAGGGTTATAATTTTAGAATGCTACAGTAGATAAACTGAAGTACTCCACAAGGAGGCTTTTAAGAGTTGAATCTTACCAGCACTATTTAGAATTGCTTCTTTCCACCCAGCTAATTTCCTTTGAATTCTTTCAAGAACATCGACCCACACTGAATTTTCTACCTTCCTTGTAGTGAGAGGAAGGCTTGAATAAGTCGACGGGAGACATGCAACCCTACAATTAAGGATTTTTCCAATTCTATTCTGGATAGCTTGGTTGAAGTTCATGAACTAGAGAGTGCTTTTTTCCAAATTTATTTTATGACCAGAAGCAAAGGCATAATGTGAGAGAATGTTCCTCCAGCATTTAGCTTCGACAAAGGAAGCCTCACTAAGGAGAAGGGTGTCTTCCACAAATTGTTGGTGGGAGATAACAAAGGGAGCCAATGAGGGTTTAACCCCCTTAATGACACCATCTTGAAGAGAAAGCATTAAATTCCTCTCCAAGACCTCTGCCATGAGAATGAAAAGGTAGGGTGAAAGTACGGGGGCTTCACTTAGTGAACATGGTTATAGCACGTGCATTCATGGCATACTAAAGAATCCCCCTATTTGTCAAATATTGCACTTTTTCATATCTCAAATTAAAAACCCCCCTATTTTCACCAATAGGCAATATATTGCACCCTCATTTTTTTGGATATTAAACCCCCCAATATGAATGCACATGATATAATATTTCCTAGCCAGTGAAGCCCCCATGGGTGAAAGGGGGTTCCCCTATCGCAAACCACTAGTAAAATTGAAGGAACCATGGGGGGAGCCATTAACAAGAACCAAGAACATCAAATTTTTAACACAAGCCTCAATAAACCAAAGGATATTGCTACCAAAACCAAATTTCATCTAGACCAGAGAAAGAAAGGGCTAGTCAACCATATCATAACCTTTAGGTATATCTAGTTTGAGAAGCATACACTCTTTTACCATTATGATCCAAACTTTCAGCACAACATCAATAATTTGGCACCTGGGAACATAACCTTTCTAATTAGCATGGAACAAGGAGTTGATGAAAGGTTTGACTCTATTAGTAATAGGTTTAGAGAAAATTTAATACATAGTATTGTAGAGGCTTATGGGTTTGAATTCAAACATTCTTTTAACACCATGTTTTTTTGGGATGCAGACAACAAAGATTTTATTGATTTCCTTTAGGATCCTAGAAGAGGAAATAAATTCCCTAGCCATGAGGATAATGTTAGGACCAACAATATCCTAATACTCCTGAAAAAAGAAGGGAAAAAACCCATCCGAGTTAGGGGCTTTGAAGGGGTTAAAGGAGAAAATTGTTGGCTTAACCTCCTCTTCAAAGAATGTCTGCTCCATGGACAAGAGGTCATCATGGCTAATAATGGAGGGAATGCAATTGACCAATTTGGGAGGGATCATGTTAATAGCAGGACCCAAAGACGACATATAAGGAGTGAGAAAAATAGAGAAGTGATAGACCACAACCTACCTGATATCCAATTTCTCTGTCACTGAGGTACCATCGGTCCTCAAAAGCTCCTTAATGCAGTTGTACTTTCTATGACAACTATAATATTGAAGTAAAATCTTTGTAATTTTATCCTCCTCCTAAATCCATTGAATCCTAGATAGTTACTTCCACTACGGTTCCTCTTTAATAATTAGATTATGGAGATCAGCTAGAATTGTACGTTCCTTATCTCTATCAACCTCAGAGGCCCCAAGGGATCTCATACTTTTTTGAAGTAAATCAATCTAGGCTTTAAGAACCTTATTCTGAGAAAAGATGTCCCTAAAGGAGGATTTACTCAAGGACCAAAGTTGGAATTTAAATAATTAAATCAATTTGTGAGAAATACAGAACATGGCAGTACCATGAGTATTGACACTCCACCAATGAGCTACAAGGCCTTTAAAGTTACGAAAGAGGGTCCACATGATTTCAAACCGAAAAGGAAATAATATTCAGGGGTGTGGGGGCTGCCACAAAACTGATATGGGAGAGTGGTCAAAGCCACTACAAATAAGTGATGAGAGGTGGAACTACTGGGAAATATTCTTGGAGTAACAAATGGCACAACATTCCAGACAAACTTGAATGGGGTTTCAATCCATTCATTGGTTAGACCAAGTGAAACTCCTTTCTTCAAGGTCTAAGTCAGAGAGGCACCTATTGGAGAGGAAATCCTAAAGGTCTAGCATACTTTCAAAGAAATTTGAAGACCCTCCATATTTTTCCAAGGGAAAGAGTGGAGTGTTTAAAGTCTCCCATAACAATCTAGTGGGCACCACATCGACTTCTCCAGTGAGCAATCAAATAGTTGAAGAGATCCTGCCAAGCACAATATTATTGGAAGCATAGACGTTAGTGAGTTGTCAAACCTTAGAAGAGGGAATATTGTCAAAGTCTGCACTAAAAATTCTTATCCTGGGTAACAAGAGAACCAGAGAGATAGCTTGGTTTCTAGAGTACCGCAAGACCCCTAGAGGCACCTTCAACACTCATAGTAAATGATTGAGAGAAGGGTCAAATGAACTTACACACCTTATGACAAGATTCCTCACTCATCTTAGTTTCTTGTAGTAAAATGATATCTAAATTCAATTCTTTCACTAGATTCTTGACAAGAATCTACTTATGGGACCCATTCGAGTCCCTAATATTCCAGGAGAGAATAATCATATTTAGGTCTTGCAAGAGTATAACTCCTCGAATGTACCTTGACATCCATTAGCCATGTCTTTGGCGGCACTGTTTTGATGGACATCCCTTGAATATTTCCTTCCCACACGAGAGTCCTTATCCACATCAATAGGCTTCCTTATACAAGGGGAGACAGACAAGCCATTAATCAAAGTCGCCTGGATGACATAACAAGAGACAATGACCCAAACACAAAGTTCTTATAATCGATATCTTTCGTATAAAAACAATTTTCTATTGGAAAGGTGCATGTTGGATTATGACAATAATAAAAAAAATCTTATCTTTAAAAAAAACTATTATTTTCTCAAAAAATAATAGATGATTTTCTTGAGAGAATTTTATTTTTTTCTAAGTTTGATGTTGGTTGTTATCTTGAAGATATTATATTTACCTTTTTATCTTTTGGAAGGCAAATTAATTTGTAATAGTAACAATTGTGTGAAGATTGTAATTTTTTTTAGTAATAAGAATATCAATACAGTTGCCTAAGGGGTTTTTCTTTGGTATATTGCTAGAGTTTTACTATGTAAATTTATATTTTTTTAATATTATTCTATTATTTTTTAAAAAATTATTTGATTTCTTTACAACCAATTTGTTTTACAAATTTATATTATTATGCGGACTCACATTTTTATAATAGGTGATATCAAATCCTTTCTTTTTATAACTAATGTGTTAGGATTTGGTGCTTATTTTGTAAAATCAAATGGTGAAATTTTTAAATGCAAGGTTTGACATGAAGAAGTTCATTAGGAAGAATAAATTTGAGCTATGAAAGATTAATATGATGTATTTGTTGTTGCAATGAGTATTGCACAATTTGTTGGTAGGAAAGTCAAAGAAACTTTAAAATATGATTGGTGAAGACTAGGGTGTTTTGGATATGAGAACTCTTAGCACTATTTGTTTGTGTTTAGTAAAGAATGTTGTTTACAACATTGTTAGAGAGGAAATGTCAATAGTATTATGGATAAAAATGGTGATTCTTTACATGACAAAATCCTTGACAAACTGTATCTACTTAAAGCGACAATTGTATAATTTCTAAATGGAGGTACCAAAATTATTTATCATTAAATTTTGTCAATGCTCCTATGTGCCAATTAATTAGTATATGTGTAAAAATTGAATATGAAGGCAAGGAAATAATATTATTGTGTTTATTTTCTAATACTATAATCACTTAGTCAGTTCCATTAGCTTAAGCATAACAAACACCCTTGGATTTGATTTTGTTGTGGGTGCTGTGTCACAAATAACACCTTGTGCCGATTTCACACTTATGCATTATGCTTGGTTTATTTGTAACAAAATCTATGATTAGGATTTCATGATTCTAACCTCATAGGTGGCAATGAGAAATTATTAGTATTTTGTGGTTTGAGTTTCAAGAGAAAATGGCTAGATGGTAGTGCACCATGCAGACATCTATGAGTCTCACAAATGCCTTGATGAAACCCAAGGTTCAAATGAAGAATATTATGTGTGTTTTTCCTCTAATTTTCATGTCCTAGTGGCCAAATAAAAGTTTGGTGGACAAAGAATCTAATTTTGGTAGCTTTTGGGTTGTTTTTGTATAGATAATAATGTGATTGTTTAGACATGTACATGACATGTTGACGTTCAAGGTAGAGGTTTAACTCATTTAGTATTTCAATCTATGTTTTCTATACTTTCTAGTTCCATAGACAAAACATTATTAATATACAATATTTTTTAATAATCAAGCACTTTTTGTTTATGTTCATTATATTAAGCATAGTTTAAAGTATATTTTTAAGCATTCTCTTTATAGTGCACTTTAGTAGATGTCATTGAGGTAGTGGAGGACTATTTTCTCTTTAAGAACTTGTCATCTTGAGAGTAGAAAATCTTCTCCTCTACATTTTGTTGAACTTGACATGAGCATCTCATGTCAAATATCCTTATTCAAAATTTTAACTCTCTTGAAAATAATTTATGTAAATAGTATAATTTTTATATTTTAGAATATTCCCTAGAGATGATTTCTTAGAGAATCTCCTTATACTCAAAAATTTTTTATACAAACTCCACACTTACAATATCCTTCCTTGTAGGATGAGATGTATGAAAATTTGACTGTTTTCTCTACTGCTCCTAGCTAGCCTAAGAGATTTGTCACACCCCGCCATGAGGCTCATAGGACATAACAACCAAGATCATGAAAATGCGAATAATTTTTTTTGAAACAATAAATATAACATGAACAAGAGGTACAATATAGAAAAACAAACACATAACGAAACAATTTATAAATGTCCTCAAAGCCCCATAACGATGTTACACAAAGTTATACATCATCTGGAATAATTACAAGGAACTGCTATACATTACATTACAGAATAGTACATGGATACAAGATTCTCGTTACAATACTCGAGAATTTAAAACGAGAATTACATATACATTTGAAATAATAGATCCACATTATACAAATCTCCAAAATTCCCATGTAGGGAAATATACATAAATTTGGTTCATCAAGGAGTCTTGAAATCATCTCCGAGCTAGCACGAACATGAAGCTGAAAGGGCCAAACCCAATGGGTGCGAAAATCACTCCACCCAACCATGTGGTACCAAAATAGGTCCACCCCCCATGTTAGGAGGTACCAGTCAGACCATTTAGGCGGAAGGAAGATATACAAGGGTACCAACATGACTCACCGAAGAATTCATCATAACAAAGCAATTAATCTAAACATATAGGAGGCTCATAAGAGAACATCACAGAAAAGACATAAATAACAACAAAACACCAAAGAACACATAGGTAACAACATAACACCAGAGACTCAATGATGGACAACAAGAATGAGGAAAAAGACCACTTCTGAAAACTCAACAACACACAAAAGGATAAGGATGCGGGTTACCACTAGGTTGCAAGTCAAGAGTGTCATCACTAGGATGTCATGGGTTACCTTGGTAGATCTTCACTAGGTCCCGACCCCCATCTTGGGTTTCCCTGTTGACCTCTCCCAATCCCCGACCCCCATACATACACTAGCGGATCACACCAACCTCTCAAGGAGACAAGGTCGGTGGAATCCATTCCAGGCCCTTCTCCACTTACCCCAAACCTATACGAGCATTTGTGGGCAAGGAGGAATCAAAGAACTTATCTTGATTAGTGTGATCTAAATACCCACCCAAGTTTATTAAATAGGTTATCACTTGTTTACCAAACTTCTATTGGGTTACCCTGGCGACCACTTTGGGTCCCGACCCCCAATAGAAGCCACACTCCTTACTTGCACCTAAGATTCAAAATAACTCAAGGTCATGATAACAAGGACACAAGATGATGAATCTCCAACTATGGTATGACTCAAATTCACATGCTACAAAGGGGTCCCAAATACTAAAAGTGAACATCACAAATAAGCCAACAATGAAGACTCAGTTGTAAGATGTCAATCTTCTTCATACTGCAAGGATGAGAAGTGAACTTGTGCTAAAGGAATCTAACACTGACCAAACCTCAGTGGGTTAAACGCAATTCAAACAACATATTCGAGTATACAATTACCATGAACAATGCATACAATTCCACATATTTAAACATGTACCGAGAAATCACGAAGCACAATAAGTCAAGAACTTCTAGTCTTACATTAAAACCAAAGAGGCCAACTTTATTCCTATACTCAGAATAGGTCCAATAATTTAATTTTTAAATAAAATCCAAAATCAAACCTAATCATTTACTCTATCTATATAGGCTAATTCATTTATTACTTTTAGTTCAATTCTTTTAAACCCAAAATATCAATAGTTCATTTGATTCACATACTCATTTATGACTAGCTTGGGAATGATTAATTCTTTATAAAAAAAACTAAGTACATTTCGACAGTTTTCTCAATTCAAGAATAAATTAATAACAAGAATGAATCTAGAACTTAAAATTAAAATATATATTTATTTCTACACTCCTAATATATCTCAAATAGAACTGAACACAATTATGAATTTTTGCTTTATTTCATAATAGAAACATAAATTAAAAAAAGAACTTTCGAATATATATATATATATAACATCTAAACTGTAAATTGTCATAAATCCCAGAGATAAACCAAAAATCTGAGAGTGAAATGAATGTTCTATTCATAAATAAAAAGGAACCTTTCGAATATATGTATGTATATATGTATATATATGTATGTATATATGTATGTATATATATATATGTATATATACATACATATATATATATATATATATGTATATATATATATATATATATGTATGTATGTATGTATATGTATATATATGTATATATACATACATACATATATATGTATGTATGTATATATACACATACATACATATATATGTATGTATGTGTATATATACATACATACATATATATATACATACATACATACATATATATATACATACATACATACATATATATATATATACATATATATATATATACATATATATATATATATATACATATATATATATATATATATATACACGATACGATCAAGAAATATGCAAACTCCATCGCACAACAACATTTCTTAACACTGTGGAAAACTTGATACACGGTCGGGCATTGGTGGAGAGTGTCGTGGGGGAATGGGAGTTTTCCCCACCCTACAACAGTAGGGAGGGATCTCCCCTCCATTCACTGTCAACAAAATATTAAACATAACCTTGCCAATAGACATAAATAATGCTTAAGCCCGATGCCAACAAAATAATATATGCAGGGTATATATATATATATATAGACATTAAAACAAAACAAAATCATGGGTATAATCAGTATGAATTTCCAGATTTAGGATAAACAGATACCCAGTAACAATTGAATTGATCCCCTTTTAAAAAAAAAAAAAAAATTTACAGAAAAGATCAACACCGGAGCCAAGTTAATTTTATTTTCAAATATCAATTTTTGTACAGGAACTCAAGTATTCAAAAAATCTAACCACACAATCTTACAAAGATAAACTAATCCTTATATTTTCTCAAATCAGTAAAACTTAATTAAATTACTCATACAAATTGATTAGCAAAGGAGAAAGAGACAATTTCCCTTACCTCTTCAACCAATCTATGATTCAATCACAGAAAGAAGGAGATAGAGATTTTCAGAAGATCCACGCCAAGCCACACAAAATCAATCCAAATCCTTTGCTAAATTCTTCAACACTAGATTCTTCCCCAAGATTCATAGAGAAACCCCCACGCGCCCCCCCCCCCGAAAAAAAATTAAAAATAAATTTTTTTTCGAATATCCCCAAAAATCCAAAACAAAATATGCAAGAAAAATTCACGGCAAAACTTCCCCTTTTCAAAAAAACAAGCAACAAAATAAAATATCCTCCAAAAAGTAACTCCCCACATGCAGATTCCTTCCCAAAAATAAATCCATTAATTATTGAATTAATTAATTTGTAACTCCCACACACATGTAAATATATTTATTTAAACTAATAATTATTGTTTCCTTTTTTTTAGATTTAATTTTTTTTTTAAACCAAAAAAAAATTTGACTCTAGATAATTTATTAATTGAATATTATAATTTCTATACGATTAATCTTTCCAATTTAAAAATTAATCAAAGTCCTCAAATTACTTAATTAAATAAGTCAAATGAAAAACTATAATTAATTATAATTATTTAATCTTTAAACTCACAAAAATTATTTTCAGATTAGTTAATCTTAAATTTCTACCAATACCAACATATTAATTAATTAAATAATTTAATTAACTACAACCCAAATTCTGAGAGGGGTTAAAATAATAATCATTTCTTAAAATTATCAACTATAAACAAGAGGGACAATTTACGACAACTCAAAAGACTGAGTACTAACAAAAGGGTGACGACTAACATGACCTGACATATAGGGGACTAGGGTGCCTAAAGGGGGTCTGACTAATATCTCCGTGTCCACTTTACCATTGGGTTGGAAAGCACACTCAGCCCTGAAGATTCAGGTGGATTTGATGCTCGGTACTTGCAACTGCATAAACAAACTGTCGAGCATACATATATATATGAACCACAAAATATCATACCGTGAGAAGAGAATGGAAGCGATGTAGCTTTCCCATAGAGAGCAGTGCGGCGCTTTTCTCCCTCACCCAAACACAAGCATGGAAACATAGCACATCAAGTCGGTATACATCAATAAATATAAAGAAACTCATAGATCGACTAATCCAATAATGAAATATCATATAATAATAACATCTAATAATTACATCTAAGGGTAAGTGCACCAAGATGGTGAACAAAAAGGGGGATATAAGTGGCCACTTTTTTCTTTTTTTTTTGCTAAAAATAGGTAAACCTGAACTTCAAAGAGACATTTGAAGGTCATGCACTCAAAACTAGGAGTTGAGAAAACAATAAGAACTGTTGTACTCTTAATCTAGTTTGTAAATTACTAAAGTTTTTAAAAATTGGATAAGATTAAGAGGGTCAAACCTTCCACGCACGAAAAACTGTTCCTGATTTTTTCAGAAAAATACAACATAGCTATTTTCGTGCGTTGCACAAACTATATAGTTAGATTTAGTATTTTGCAAAACCCTTTGCTAGGATGATAGGTAAGATTGATATCTAGAAGTTTTGTATTTTTTTGTAAGTTTTCGTTGAACATTTGTTTTTTTATGATTTTTTGAAGTGACCACATCCTAAAAATTTGGTACATGTTCATGTGTTGGGCATAACTTGCATCAAAATAATAAAAAAATGATATTTTTTTTTAAAGTGTATATAATCTAGTGTAGAACAATAACATGTAATTTATTTTGAATTTGGTTAAGTATATCAAAACTTATAAAAAAAATGGTAGACATATGTTTGTGAAGACTGTCAAGGCATTGATAAAGAAAATTAAAGTTTACTATGCTAATGTTGTCCAAAATAGAAAAATTTATATGGTCAGAAAACTAAGAAGATGTGTGAGATTATGGTGGTAATTTTAGAAATACCCACTTGATCATTTGTAAACTTGATGACGATAAAGTTGAGAAATGATGTTGGAGGATGAAAAAATGTGTAAAGGGACCAAAAAGGGGGCGAAAATAGGCTTGCAAGCCTTAGGGTTGTTTTCCAACCCTCTTACCAAGCCAAAACCTGCACGGGTTTTGAAAAATAAAAAGTACTATTCGTGGTCCTAAATAATCCATATGGGTTATGTGGAACTAAAACCATTATTTTAGTTTTACATAACTCGTAAACCATTATTTTTAGTTTTACAAAACCCATACGGGTTATGTAAAACTAAAAACATTTTTTTTTATTTCACAAAACCCGTACGGGTTATGTTAAACTAAAAACATTTTTTTTGGTTTCACAAAACCCATAAGGGTTATGAAGACATAATAATGTATGCTTGTAAACTTAGCATTTACTACACATATTTTATACATACCTATATAATATGTGTTTATGTATGTATATATGCATATCTATAGTTATATATACATATATTAATATAGATATATGTATATATGTTTGTATACATGCATGTATCTCTCTTTTCCTCTCTCTCTTGTCTTCCTTCCCCCTCTCCTTATCCTATTATATTCCTCTCTTCCTATCTCCTATTCTCTCTCTTACCCCCTCTCCCCCCTACTCTCTCTTTATCTCTCTCTATCTCCCTCTCTCTGTCTCCTTTTCCCAATATCCCTCTCTCCCTCTCTTCCTCTCTCCCTCTCCTTTTCCCAATATCCCTCTCTCCCTCTCCCCCTATTCTCTCTCTCACCCCATCCCCCCCACTCTCTCTCTCTCTCTCTCTCTCTCTCTCTCTCTCTCTCTCTCTCTCTCTCTCCTCCTTCTCTCTCCTTTTCCCAATCTCCCTCTCTCTCCCTCTCCCCCTCTCCTTATCCTAATCTCCCTCTCTCCCTCTCCATCCATCGCCCTCCCCTCCTATTCTCTCTCTCTCCCTCTCTCCCCTTTTCCCAATCTCCCTCTCCCTCCCCCTCTCCTTATCTACCTCTCTCCCTCTCCTTTTCCCAATCTCCCTCTCTTCCTATCCCCTATTTTCTCTCTTACCCCTCCTCTCTCTCTCTCTCTCTCTCTCTCTCTCTCTCTCTCTCTCTCTCTCTCTCTCTCTCTCTCTCTCTCTCTCTCTCTCCCTCCCCCCTCTCCTTTTCCCAATTTTCCTCTCTCTCCCTCTCCCTCTCTCCCTTTCCTTTTCCCAATCTCCCTCTCTTCCTATCCCCTATTCTCTCTCTCTCTCTCTCTCTCTCTCTCTCTCTCCTTTTCCTAATCTCCCTCTCTCCATCTCCATCCATCCCCCTCACCTTCTCTCTCTCTCTCTCTCTCTCTCTCTCTCTCTCTCTCTCTCCTCTCTCTCTCTCTCTCTCTCTCTCCTTTTCGTAATCTCCCTCTCTCCCTCTCCATCCATCCCCCTCACCTTCTCTCTCTCTCTCTCTCTCTCTCTCTCTCTCTCTCTCTCTCTCTCTCTCTCTCTCCATCCCCCCTCTCTCTCCCTCTCGCTCTCTCCTTTTACTAATCTCCCTCTCCATCCATACTCGTCTCCTTATCCTACTCTCTCTCTCTCTGCTCCCTGTCCCTCCCTCTCCCCCTCTCCTTTTCCCAATCTCCTTCTCCCCTTCTCCTTTTCCCAATCTCTCTCTCTCTCTCTCTCTCTCTCTCTCTCTCTCTCTCTCTCTCTCTCTCTCTCTCTCTCTCTCTCTCTCTCTCTCTCCCCCCTCTCCTTTTCCAAATCTCCCTCTCTCTCCCTCTCCTTTTCCTAGATCTACATAACCCGTACGAGTTATGTAGAACTAAGGCCAAAACTTCTAGTTCTGCATAACCTGTACGGGTTATGAGGAATTGTGAACATTCACATAAAAGTTTCCATAACCCATATGGATACGGTTTATGGGAAAATATTAATATATTCTAGTCCCAACGGCCTAAAGACTAGCATTGCAAGTTGTTTGAAGGCCCCACTGCTTTTGCACATGATTTTCTGGGAGACTAACAGTCAGGTTTTCATATTCTTTTGTCACTTTTGCTATGGAATGATTGATTTGTCTCATATATTGGATTATTTTTGAAGTTATTTTATCATTGTTACTTTAGATTATAACAAAATCATGATCATTTGTTGTTTTTTTTGCTTTGATCATGATTGATTTGTCTTGTATTTTGGTTTTTTTTAAAGTTATTTTATTATTGTTACTTTAGATTATAACAAAATGATGATCATTTATTGTTTTTTGCTATTTGATTGTGGATTGTCATCATGATTTTATGTGTAGGACAATGGGAAAGAACAAGAGAGGTGGCAAAGGGAGCGTATGAGGAGATTATGTGAAGGTACATCATCTAATGCACCTAATGAAAGTGATGAACATTCAACAATTGAAATTGATATGATGAATGCACCAAATCAAAATGATCAATATACACCAATTCAAATACATATGGTGAATGCACCTAATGAATGCAATGAACGTACACCATTTGAAAATGATTCGATGAATGCATATGTTAATGAAATTGAAGAAGATATACCATTTGAATTTGATGTGATCAATGCACATAATTCACCTAATGAAAATGAAGAGCATACACCAATCTTAACACCTCTTAGAATAATTCATAGAAAACCAAAGCTCCTAATAGATATTGATGAAAATATTATGAAGCCAATGCATGATAAAATTTCCGAAAGAACTTGTAGAAGAACGGTTAGAAGAATTTGGAACGACTATTTTGAAAGCTTAAATAAAAGTGGAAGATGCCAATTAGTTGTTGAAATGATTAAAAATCTGAAATTTAGAGAGACAATGAAAATTTTGGGGTTAAGAACATCCGAAAATAATAGTAAGAGAACCATTGTGAGAAATATTTTTGATGCATACCAAGCTATTGGTTCGAAATCACTCACTAAAGATGCTAATGTTACTCGTCATGTCCTCAAATCAGCCATAATGGGAAAGGAAATGAAAAAATCTTGTTTAATAAGCGAAACAAGAAAATCATTAAGGATAAGTAGAACTACATTACACTATGCCTTAGAGAGGCGAGAGAAAATTGAGGATCCTAACAATAATTCTCTTTGGGCATTCTCAGGTAGACTCCCACGCAAGGACAAGGTTGTTGTTGATGCACTGAGAATGTTAATTGAGAAATATTGGAATGACAACATAAGGGTTTCACCCAACCAAATAGATGTTGTTAGAAGGCAAATTGGAATTAGTAATCGCGAGCCACATCCAAAGCACTATTTAGATACCACTCAAACATAATTTTATGAAAGGTTTCTTCAAAGTTTTCCTCAGATTAAAATTAGTCAAAGATTTCTTGAGATGACAAAACCATTTTATGTTAAGATTAATCATGCACGTACTGCATGTTGTTGTAGGGTCCATGTTGAATTTTCCATGCATTATGATATTTATCACTATATATGTTGTACTTTGCACAGTAACGATGTTTTGTAGGAATATGTTCTACAAGCACCTCCTAAGTCACCGACATAATTTATTTTAAGTGTACTATGTAAATGAGATGAAGGGTGCATTTACTATAAGATGATGTGTTTGAGAGGTTTTTGTCCTACATGTGGCAGTTTGCAACAGTTGCATAGATGCCTACATCTAGATAGCACACATGAAACTGGTAAGGAACTAGTTTCTATTGGAAAATATAAGTTAGTCACATATGGTGTTAAAGATGGAAAAGAATTAAAGAGGTGTGAGTTAGTGAAAAGGGATATATGTGTAGCTGATTTTATGAAGATGTTTCAAGAGAAACTAGTGTATGAGTACATAGGTCACACACATAGAGCTAGGTGGTTAGATGAGCAATTCAAGTTGTGTAAGGACACTTTCCCCCTCAACACTATTATCTATGTTGTTGATTTTGCTCAGAATTATACACCAAAGCTGCAAAATGAAGAACAATCTATGTATTACCACTCTACACAAGTTATAATTTTTGTACACATAGCATTCATGCATGCACATGATAGCACCGAGGAAGACAGAAAGGTTATAAGAGAATATCACTTCTATATCAGTGATGATCATACTCATTCCTCAGAGTTTGTGCAAGGATGCTTTATAGTCTTCTATGATAGTTTAAGGGAAAGAGATATAAGATACAACCAACACTTAATATGGTCGGACAATTGCACCACACAATTCAAGAATGCAAGGATGTTCTACTGGTTGACTAGGATGCATGTATCAAGTGGTGTGCAACATTTTTAGAATTTCATTGAGGTAGGGCATGGAAAGGGAGAGCATGATGGTGTGGGAGCATGTGTGAAAAGAACTCTTACTAGAGAGGAATTGAAGTATGAAGGTGGTGCAATGTTAATAGATGCAGAAACAATTGTGCAATGGTGTAACTCTAGGATGGGACCAGGTAATGCAGGTAATTCTATGGTTTCTAGATATTTTTGGTTAATAAGTGAATCTAACATTGAAAACTATCTAGATTGTTGTACACTTACTGGATCAAGTGACATGCATTCATTTAGAAGTTCAAATGCAACATCACTAGTTATTTATGCTAGACAAATTGCATGCTTTTTCTCTTCGTGTATGCATTTTGTGTGGGATGAATGTGAATCAAAAGAGTGGGTTGACCAATGTTCTTGTAGAACTTTGTAAACCCTAGATACATATCAACTTCCTAGAGCACTACAAATGAACCAGATTGAAGTATCAGTGGATTTTGACCATGTATCAGACATAGTTGAACCAGATAAAGGGTTGCAATTTGCTACAATTTTAAGCTTAATTTATTAGTATTAACTTATGTTGATTTTGGTATTAACTTATATCCTTCTATTAAATGCAGGTCATGTATATGCAGCTATTGCGGATGAGAACAACGAAGAAGGAACATATTACTTTTTGTGTCGTTGTATTGAGGCCAAAAAGAAATTGACTTCTACAGTGGTTGATGGAGAGGGTATTGAGTAACCAATAGGATCCGTTGTTGTGACAGGGACATGGCTTAGAAGGTACCGTTGTTGTGTTGAGTTGTATTGAGACATCTTAAACTCGTTTATTTAGTGGTCATTGTATTGATTTTGGCATTAAATTATCCTTATATAAAATGCAGGTACCCTATCAAAAATTCTAATGCATGGTTGTTTGAGGACTTTGAGACACATAGACATATTCTTCATTACTCAAACCTTCTTGTTGCAACAAATATTCATTTGATTAAATATCGTGGTAGACCTCTTAACAAGAATTTGTGGAAAGTTCATGAATCAGACCATGAGGCAATAACTGAGACACTAAGGGTTAGAGCTGATCCAAAAGGTTCACTTGATTGATTTTGGGCCATCTAGAAGAATAATTCTATAATATGGTAGAATAATCTTAACAATTTTGTATATATCTTTTGTGAAACATTGTAACTTCTCTTTTTTGGATGTGCTCTACATGCATATGAGTTGTAATGTGCATATGTAGATGCCAAATTTTGTATATAAAAACATCAATGAGTTGTAATGTGCATATCTAGATGCTAAATTTTGTATTAAAAAACAACAATGAGTTGTAATGTGCATATCTAGATGCCAATTTTTGTATAAAAAAACAACGAATTGTAATTTGCATATTTAAATGCAAAAATTTGTAAATATAAACAGTAATGAGCTTGATCATTTATATTAGATGCTAAATTTTATATATTAAAGTGTCCATGGGGCTGATTTGCAAATTTTGAGAGCCCAAATTTGTACCATTTGATTATAAACATATTTATAATAAACTTGTACCATTTGATTATAGATTTTTACCATTTGATTATAAATAACCGAGTCTAATTCTGACATATGTTAAATAACTTGCAAATGGGTATCTGAATATGCAATTTTTTTTCCAAGTGTTTTGGGAAAGTTTTGAGTTATTGTTAAATTACTCAATTTGAAGGGCTAGTAGGAATAGTCTGAAACCAATAGAGGCCTTTTTAGGCAGCGACAACAGAACCCCATAGGTTCAAATGGATCGTCCATAAGTGTTACGTTATGTCAAAGTTTGACCATTTTTTCCACTTTGAGCGCTCAAGCGAAAACGTCACTACAAGGTGGCTCGGAATGATCGGACGTCTTGGAGAGTGAGACAAGGGCACACCTAGTGTAAAACTGGCCATTGGACGTACTCGCACTGATGGTTCGTTCCCACGACAAGAAGAACAAAAGATGCACTATTTTGCCACCCCTCACTGATAGTTTTTGACGATTTTTGATGCGACAGAAAAAATCTCACCACAAGATTTTTTAGGCAAAAACAACATGACCCCATAGGTTCAAAAGGATCATCCATAAGTTTCACAGTCTCTGAGTTACGTGATGTCAAAGTTTGACCATTTTTTCCACTTTGAGCACTCAAGGGAAAACATCGCTACGAGGTGGCTCAGAATGATCGAACATCTTAGGGAGTGAGACAAGGGCATAGCTAGTGTAAAACCTGACACACAGATGCGCTCGCACTAACGGTTTGTTCCCACGACAAATAGAATGAAAGATGCACTATTTTGCCACCTCTCACTAACGGTTTTTGATGCGATAGAAAAAATATCACCACAAGAAAACAGAATTGAGTTGCCTGAAATAGAGAGAGGCCTTTTTAGGCAGTGACAACATGGCCCCATAGGTTGAAATGGATCATTCATAAGTGACACAGTCTCCGAGTTACGTGACGTTAAAGTTTGATCATTTTTCCACTTTGAGCGCTCAAGGGAAAATGTCACTACGAGGTGGCTCAGAATGATCAGACGTCTTGGGGAGCAAGACAAGGGCACACCTAGTGTAAAAATGGCCACCTAGATGCGCTTGTGCTGACGGTTTGTTCCCACAAGTAGAACGAAAGATGCACTATTTTGCCACCTCTCATTGACAGTTTTTGATGATTTTTGATGCGACAAAAACCATCTCACCACAAGGAAAAATAATCAAGTTGCCCGAAATTAAGAGAGGATTTTTTAGACAGTGACAACTGTAGACGTATAAAAATGACCATATTCCTAAATGAATATTTTATGTTCATTTCTCTATTTGATTAAATCCAATTTAATTAAATTATCCACATTCTTCTATTTTATTAAGTAAATTATTCAATTTATTTAAATAAAATTCACTATACCCATTTAATGAATAAATCATTTTATTCAATTAAATTCCCCCTATCCACTTTTAATTAAATTCAAATTTAATTAAATAGTTATCCTAAATTGAATAAATCTAATTTATTTAATTTATCCAAATTGCAACCAAATTGAATTAAATTACTTTATTTCAATTAAATCCTATTATCCCTCCATCCACTTGCAAAATCCTAAACCCCTTTCTAATCCCTTCTAGAATCTTCTAATCACTTCTAATTAGCCTAACCCCTTCTCTAAACTTTGTCACATCCCTAAGCAAAGGGAGGTCACTTCTCAAACCCTCAAAGTCTTGGATAACCATTAAAAGTTTTCAACCTTCAACCACTTAATTCCTCAAAGTCTTTGATAGCCATTAAAGGCTTCCAACTTTCAACCACTTAATTCCTCAAAGTCTTTGATAGCCATTAAAGGCTTCCAACTTTCAACCACTTAATCCCCCAAAGTCTCCAATAACCATTAATGGTTAACTCAAACCCTCTTACATGGTTAAAACATTTGTTTTAACTCAACCTTTATCCAACCCAAGGGTCTCATCAAGCCTTTAATGCTTTGACCATGATTATCTCTTAATTATTTGCACAAAGGTTTATCCTTGGATTAACTCTTAATCCAATGGGTAATCCTAACTTAGGCTTGACCCTCACCCTCTAGATAACCATAAGGTCTCCTCAGGCATTTAATGCCTCCAACCCCTTCTCTCAACCCAACCCTATGTTGACACTTGTCACCATTTCATTGGTGCAAATTGTGCACATGGATCCCCAACTTTCAAACTCAACCCTTGATTGAATCTTTCAATCCTGACCATCCATTGCCCTATTTTTTCTATAAATAGAGCTCTCATTCCTCCATTTTAGAGAATCCAAATTTGTAGTATCACACTTATGCTCAAATACATTCAAGCTTTCATATCATCTTTATGCTCATCATTTTAGCCTCTTTGAAATCAGGAATTAGTCTAAATATGCATGCTTAGAATAATTTATTTATCATTTAGCTTCAATTATAGACTAATATATCATGTTAGGATAGTATTCATACTAATTTTGTCATCTTATCATTTAGTTTATTGCCTTTCAAAATCATGCATAGCTTAGCATACCTTTCATACTAAAACTATCAAAACATCCCTCGTTCTTGCATTTGCATCCCTAAACCATTTTGCTCAGTGATCTGAGAGAAAAAACATTGGTTTGAGGGACATTGTGAGATAGAGAACCATGGGACCCACCTTGGGAAGCTGAGTAATACGTTATTACTCCATAGCTTGCATCAAGAAGTCCTATGTGTGTGTGTGGACAAGTCATTTACTCATATTTTCACATATTTAGTTTTATCGACCCACTTCTCCCGCATACAACAACATGACCCCATAGGTTCAAATGAAGCGTCCATAAGTACCACGGTCTCTGAGTTATGCGATGTCGAAGTTTGACCATTTTTTCCACTTTGGGCGCTCAAGGGAAAAAGTCACTACGAGGTGGCTCAGAATGATTGAAAGTCCTGAGGAGTGAAACAAGGGAAAACCTAGAGTAAAACCTGCCACCTGAACATGCTCGCACTGATGGTTCATTCCCACGACAAGCAGAATGAAAGATGCACTATTTTGCCACCTCTCATTGATGATTTTTGATAGTTTTTCATGCGACAGAAAAAATATCACCACAAGAAAATGGAATTGAGTTGACCAAAACCGAGAGAGGCCTTTTTAGGCAGCGACAACATGACCCCATAGGTTCTCATGGATCATCCATAAGTGCCATGGTATCTGAGTTACACAATGTCAAAGTTTGACCATTTTTTCCACTTTGAGCGCTCAAGGGAAAACATCGCTACGAGGTGGCTCGGAACTATTGAACATCTTAGGGAGTGAGACAAGGGAACACCTAGCATAAATCCAACCACCTAGATGTGCTTGCACTGATGGTTCATTCCCATGACAAGCAAAACGAAAGATGCATAATTTTACCACCTCTCACTAACGGTTTTTGATGTGACAGAAAAAATATCACCACAAGAAAACGGAATCAAGTTGCCCGAAACTGAGAGAGATCTTTTTAGGTAGCAACAATACCACCCCATAGGTTCACACGGATCATCCATAAGTGCCATAGTCTCCGAGTTGTGCAACGTCAAAGTTTGACAGGTTTTTCCACTTTGCGCGCTCAAGGGAAAACATAGCTACGAGGTGGCTCAAAATGATCAGACGTCTTGGGGAGTGAGACAAGGGCACACATAGAATATAAAAAGCCACCCAGACATGCTCGCACTGACGGTTCAATCCCACAACAAGCAGAATGAAAGATGCACTATTTTGCCACCTCTCATTGACGATTTTTTATGCGACAGAAAAAATCTCACCACAAGAAAATAGAATCGAGTTGTCTGAAACCGAGATAGACCTTTTTAGGCAGCGACAACATGACCCCATAGGTTCACACAGATCATCCATAAGTTCTTCAACTCTTCTTTAATAGGCGATTTGGATGAATAGGTGTGTCTCTTACCCTAAGGCCAACTTGTTATGGAATAAAACTTAAATGAAAACCCTACCTAAGCCAACTCATCCTTAGATACATTTCAAATCTTCTTTGTGCACTCAAATCTTGTCTTAATTAGTTCTTGAAATGATGAAATTCGCTCCATAGACATGAGTTTATGAAATAATAACTTCACTCCAATCTCTTCATGCACGAAGGACTCAAAGAAAATTCACTCAATCAAAATACACAATATCAACATTACTAGTGTCGGTATTTGGGTATACACAATATGATAAATAAATAGTTTAAAAGTATATACCACATGAGTTACAAGTAATGAACAAATTGGATCATATTTGAAGACATATACACAATGAACAAGTTTGATCACATTTCAATAGCAAATAACTAAGTTTCAAGTTGTGTCAAGTTTCATATATATCAATGAACAAATTGGATCGAATATCAAGTTTCATATATATCAAAATGAACAATAATCGTGTACATATCAAAAAATGGCATAGATGCCAAATCAATAATAGTTACAGAAATGTGGCATGTGCCATGTCTATCAAAGTCGATATCTACATATACAAATATCAAATATATATAAAAAATGGTCCTTCAATGACCACAACTATAACTATATGTCTCTATCGGTATCTAAGACTGTGGTGGATCATCAAAATCGAGCCTCTTCGAAGCAGTGCATGGCTCTGCAGGTGGCTGCCCAAGGATAATTCAAATGTCGAATCAGATATATTTTCTCAATATAACATCAAAATACCTAAATACTGAACTCTAAATTATTTGAAGTTGAAATGTTGATTACCTCATCTCTATCTTCTGCAATTGGGTGAGGCTAAGGATCCGTGGGATGTCTTGAAGGAGGTTGTAACTGGTAAAATAACATTAATACATGTTAATAACATATATGTCAAATAACACATAATAACTAAAAATGAATAGAATAAAAAACTAAAGCATACCAGAGCCTCAGATGGATGTGTTGTGGTCGTAGGAGGCAGAGTCACAAATGAATCAATTATGACCATTTCGTATATCCATGGTAAGTGATCAAAAAGGAGTTAACTAGAGGGTTTCAACTCTGTTCTACACTTAGTGAAAAGGAATTGATCTAAGACATACATACCTTTTCCCTTGGTCATGTTGGATCCCATAATATATGTGTAGGACTTCTACTGAAATGGAATGGTAGAATAACAGTAGGAAATTTGGAAGGGGCCTGTAATAGGTTAAAGACAATCATACAAGTTAATAACCCAAAGTTGTTGACAAACTAGATAAAACAAATATTTTAACATATGTAGAACAAATGCACACCAAAGCCTTTTATAGTTCTCCTATAGCCTTATGAGACCTAGTCAAATCTGATGTAGCTATTAACATTTCCTGTATGAAAAATGATAACATATGATATAGACATAAAAGGATTTAGTTATTTCGAACAAGCAAGAATGCAATCCAAAGTGAATATGAAGATATCACCTCTTCCCTCTGCTGAACCTCATCGATACCAGGTGCATTGATTAATTCCATAAAACTCATATGTTTCTGTATATAGAACAAATAAATTGTGCATTTATCAATAACTACATATACATGTTTAATCATAATACATTTCAACAAATGAATTTAAATTGTACTGAATTACCTTCTGTCGTTTGGGTGTTCGAGAGGATATATTTTTCTACCTCGGAGTGATAGAGGATGGCTCTCTCTCTCTCTCTCTCTCTCTCTCTCTCTCTCTCTCTCTCTCTGTCTCTCTCTCTCCCTCCCCCTCTCCTTTTCCCAATTTTCCTCTCTCCCTCTCCCTCTCTCCCTTTCCTTTTCCCAATCTCCCTCTCTTCCTATCCCCTATTCTCTCTCTCTCTCTCTGTCCCTCTCTCTCTCTCTCCTTTTCCTAATCTCCCTCTCTCCATCTCCATCCATCCCCCTCACCTTCTCTCTCTGTCTCTGCCTCTGTCTCTGTCTCTCTCTCCCTCTCCTTTTCCTAATCTCCCTCTCTCCATCTCCATCCATCCCCCCTCACCTTCTCTCTCTCTCTCTCTCTCTCTCTCTCTCTCTCTCTCTCTCTCTCTCTCTCTCCATCCCCCCTCTCTCTCCCTCTCTCCCTCTCCTTTTACTATTCTCCCTCTCCATCCATACTCATCTCCTTATCCTACTCTCTCTCTCTCTACTCCCTGTCCCTCCCTCTTCCCCTCTCCTTTTCCCAATCTCCTTCTCCCCTTCTCCTTTTCCCAATCTCTCTCTCTCTCTCTCTCTCTCTCTCTCTCTCTCTCTCTCTCTCTCTCTCTCTCTCTCTCTCTCTCTCTCTCTCTCTCTCTCTCTCTCTCTCTCTCTCCCTCTCCCTCTCTCCCTCTCCCCCTCTCCTTTTCCAAATCTCCCTCTCTCTCCCTCTCCTATTCCTAGATCTACATAACGACATACGAGTTATGTAGAACTAAGGCCAAAACTTCTAGTTCTGCATAACCCGTACTGGTTATGAGAAATTGTGAACATTCACATAAAAGTTTCCATAACCCATATGGATACGGGTTATAGGAAAATATTAATATATTCTGGTCCCAATGGCCTAAAAACCAGCATTGCAAGTTGTTTGAAGGCCCCACTGCTTTTGCACATGATTTTCTGGGAGACTAACAATCAGGTTTTCATATTCTTTTGTCACTTTTGCTTTGGAATGATTGATTTGTCTCATATATTGGATTATTTTTGAAGTTATTTTATCATTGTTACTTTAGATTATAACAAAATCATGATCATTTGTTGTTTTTTTGATTTGATCATGATTGATTTGTCTTGTATTTTGGTTTTTTTAAAAGTTATTTTATTATTGTTACTTTAGATTATAACAAAATGATTATCATTTATTGTTTTTTGCTATTTGATTGTGGATTGTCATCATGATTTTATGTGTAGGACAATGGGAAAGAACAAGAGATGCGGCAAAGGGAGCGTATGAGGAGATTACATGAAGGTACGTCATCTAATGCACCTAATGAAAGTGATGAACATTCAACAATTGAAATTGATATGATGAATGCACCAAATCAAAATGATCAATATACACCAATTCAAATACATATGGTGAATGGACCTAATGAATGCAATGAACGTACACCATTTGAAAATGATTCGATGAATGCATATGTTAATGAAATTGAAGAAGATATACCATTTGAATTTGATGTGATCAATGCACATAATTCACCTAATGAAAATGAAGAGCATACACCAATCTTAACACCTCTTAGAATAATTCATAGAAAACCAAAGCTCCTAATAGATATTGATGAAAATATTGTGAAGCCAATGCATGAAAAAATATCTGAAAGAACATGTAGAAGAACGGTTAGAAGAATTTGGAATGACTATTTTGAAAGCTTAAATAAAAGTGGAAGATGGCAATTAGTTGTTGAAATGATTAAAAATCTGAAATTTAGAGAGACAATGAAAATTTTGGGGTTAAGAACATCCGAAAATAATAGTGAGAGAACCATTGTGAGAAATATTTTTGATGCATACTAGGCCATTGGTTCGAAATCACTCACTAAAGATGATAATGTTACTCGTCATGTCCTCAAATCAACCATAATGGGAAAGGAAATGAAAGAATCTTGTTTAATAAGCAAAACAAGAAAGTCATTAAGGATAAGTAGAACCACATTACACTATGCCTTATAGAGGCGAGAGAAAATCGAGGATCCTAACAATAATTCTCTTTGGGCATTCTCATGTAGACTCCCACGCAAGGACAAGGTTGTTGTTGATGCACTGAGAACGTTAATTGAGAAATATTGGCATGACAACATAAGGGTTTCACCCAACCAAATAGATGTTGTTAGAAGGCAAATTGGAATTAGTAATCGTGAGCCACATCCAAAGCACTATTTAGATACCACTCAAACATAATTTTATGAAAGGTTTCTTCAAAGTTTTCCTCAGATTAAAATTAGGCAAAGATTTTTTGAGATGACAAAACCATTTTATGTTAAGATTAATCATGCACGTACTACATGTTGTTGTAGGGTCCATGTTGAATTTTCCATGCATTATGATATTTATCACTATATATGTTGTACTTTGCACAGTAACGATGTTTTGTAGGAATATGGTCTACAAGCACCTCCTAAGTCACCAACATAATTTATTTTAAGTATACTATGTAAATGAGATGAAGGGTGCATTTACTATAAGATGATGTGTTTGAGAGGTTTTTGTCCTACATGTGGCGGTTTGCAATAGTTGCATAGATGCCTACATCTAGATAGCACACATGAAATTGGTAAGGAACTAGTTTCTATTGGAAAATATAAGTTAGTCACATATCGTGTTAAAGATGGAAAATAATTAAAGAGGTGTGAGTTAGTGAAAAGGGATATATGCGTAGCTGATTTTATGAAGCTGTTTCAAGAGAAACTAGTGTATGAGTACATAGGTCACACACATAGAGCTAGGAGGTTAGATGAGCAATTCAAGTTGTGTAAGGACACTTTCCCCCTCGACACTATTATCTATGTCATTGATTTTTCTAAGAATTATACACCAAAGCTGCAAAATGAAGAACAATCTATGTATTACCACTCTACACAAGTTATAATTTTTGTACACATAGCATTCATGCATGCACATGATAGCAATGAGGAAGACAGAAAGGTTATAAGAGAATATCACTTCTATATCAGCGATGATCATACTCATTCCTCAGACTTTGTGCAAGGATGCTTTATAGTCTTCTATGATAGTTTAAGGGAAAGAGATATAAGATACAATCAACACTTAATATGGTCGGACAATTGCACCGCACAATTCAAGAATGCAAGGATGTTCTACTGGTTGACTAGGATGCATGTGACAAGTGGTGTGAAACATTTTTGGAATTTCATTGAGGTAGGGCATGGAAAGGGACAGCATGATGGTGCGGGAGCATGTGTGAAAAGAGCTCTTACTAGAGAGGAATTGAAGTACGAAGGTGGTGCAATGTTAATAGATGCAGAAACAATTGTGCAATGGTGTAACTCTAGGATGGGACCAGGTAATGCAGGTAAGTCTACGGTTTCTAGATATTTTTGGTTAATAAGTGAATCTAACATTGAAAACTATCTAGATTGTTGTACACTTACTGGATCAAGTGACATGCATTCATTTAGAAGTTCAAATGCAACATCACTAGTTATTTATACTAGACAAATTGCATGCTTTTTCTCTTCGTGTATGCGTTTTGTGTGGGATGAATGTGAATCAAAAGAGTGGGTTGACCAATGTTCTTGTAGAACTTTGTAAACCCTAGATACATATCAACTTCCTAGAGCACTACAAATGAACCAGATTGAAGTATCAGTGGATTTTGACCATGTATCAGACATAGTTGAACCAGATAAAGGGTTGCAATTTGCTACAATTTTAAGCTTAATTTGTTAGTATTAACTTATGCTGATTTTGGTACTAACTTATATCCTTCTATTAAATGTAGGTCATGTATATGCAGCTAGTGCGGATGAGAACAATGAAGAAAGAACATATTACTTTTTGTGTCGTTGTATTGAGGCCAAAAAGAAATTGACTTCTACAGTGGTTGATGGAGAGGGTATTGAGTAACCAATAGGATCCGTTGTTGTGACAGGGACATGGCTTAGAAGGTACCATTGTTGTGTCGAGTTGTATTGAGACATCTTAAACTCTTTTATTTAGTGGTCATTGTATTGATTTTGGCATTAAATTATCCTTCTATAAAATGCAGGTACCCTATCAAAAATTCTAATGCATGGTTGTTTGAGGACTTTGAGACACATAGACATATTCTTCATTACTCAAACCTTCTTGTTGCAACAAATATTCATTTGATTAAATATCATGGTAGACCTCTTAACAAGAATTTGTGGAAAGTTCATGAATCAGACCATGAGGCAATAACTGAGACACTAAGGGTTAGAGCTGATCCAAAAGGTTCACTTGATTGATTTTGGGCCATCTAGAAGAATAATTCTATAATATGGTAGAATAATTTTTAAAAAATTGTATATATCTTTTGTGAAACATTGTAACTTCTCTGTTTTGGATGTGCTCTACATGCATATGAGCTGTAATGTGCATATGTAGATGCCAAATTTTTTATATAAAAACATCAATGAGTTGTAATGTGCATATCTAGATGCTAAATTTTGTATAAAAAAACAACAATGAGTTGTAATGTGCATATCTAGATGCCAATTTTTGTATAAAAAAACAACGAATTGTAATTTGCATATTTAATTGCAAAAATTTGTAAATATAAATAGTAATGAGCTTGATCGCTTATATTAGATGCTAAATTTTATATATTAAAGTGTCCATGGGGCTGATTTGCAAATTTTGAGAGCCCAAATTTGTACCATTTGATTATAAATATATTTATAATAAACTTGTACCCTTTGATTATAGATTTTTACTATTTGATTATAAATAACTGAGTCTAATTCTAACATATGTTAAATAACTTGCAAATGGGTATCTGAATATGCAATTTTTTTTCCATGTGTTTTGGGAAAGTTTTGAGTTATTGTTAAATTACTCAATTTGAAGGGCTAGTAGGAATAGTTTGAAACCAATAGAGGCCTTTTTAGGCAGTGACAACAGAACTCCATAGGGTCAAATGGATCGTCCATAAGTGCCACGGTCTTCGAGCTACGTGATGTCAAAGTTTGACCATTTTTTCCACTTTGAGTGCTCAAGGGGAAACGTCGCTACAAGGTGGCTCGGAATGATCAGACGTCTTGGAGAGTGAGACAAGGGCACACCTAGTGTACAACTGGCCACCGGTCGTGCTCACACTGATGGTTCATTCCCACGACAAGAAGGAAAAAAGATGCGCTATTTTGCCACCTCTCACTGATAGTTTTTGACGATTTTTGATGCGACAGAAAAAATCTCACCACAAGATAACGGAATCAAGTTGCTCAAAACTGAGAGAGGATTTTTTAGGCAAAAACAACATGACCCCATAGGTTCAAAAGGATCATCCATAAGTTTCACGGTCTCTGAGTTACGTGATGTCAAAGTTTGACCATTTTTTCCACTTTGAGCGCTCAAGGGAAAACATCGCTACGAGGTGGCTCGGAATGATCGAACATCTTAGGGAGTGAGACAAGGGTACATCTTGTTTAAAACCTGACACGCAGATGCGCTCGCACTACTGGTTTGTTCCCACGACAAGCGGAACGAAAGATGCACTATTTTGCCACCTCTCACTGACGGTTTTTGATGCGATAGAAAAAATGTCACCATAAGAAAACATAATTGAGTTCCCTGAAATAGAGAAAGGCCATTTTAGGTAGTGACAACACGACCCCATAGGTTGAAATGGATCATCCATAAGTGCCACGGTCTCCGAGTTACGTGACGTTAAAGTTTGATCGTTTTTCCACTTTGAGTGCTCAAGGGAAAATGTCACTACGAGGTGGCTCAGAATGATCAGACGTCTTGGGGAGCAAGACAAGGGCACACCTAGTGTAAAAATGGCCACCTAAATGTGCTTGTGCTAACGGTTTGTTCCTACAAGTAGAACGAAAGATGCACTATTTTGCCACATCTCATTGACAATTTTTGATGATTTTTGATGCGACAAAAACCATCTCACCACAAGAAAAAATAATCAAGTTGCCCGAAATTAAGAGAGGATTTTTTAGACAGTGAAAACATGACCACATAGGTTCAAATGAACCATCCATAAGTACCACGGTCTCTGAGTTACACGATGTCGAAGTTTGACCATTTTTTCCACTTTGGGCGCTCAAGGGAAAACATCGCTACGAGGTGGCTCATAATGATTGAAAGTCCTGAGGAGTGAGACAAGGGAAAACCTAGAGTAAAACCTACCACCTGAACATGCTCGCACTGATGGTTCGTTCCCACGACAAGCAGAATGAAAGATGCACTATTCTGCCACCTCTCATTGATGATTTTTGACAGTTTTTGATGCGACAGAAAAAATATCACCACAAGAAAATGGAATTGAGTTGACCAAAATTGAGAGAGGCCTTTTTAGGCAGCGAAAACATGACCCCATAGGTTCTCATGGATCATCCATAAGTGCCACGGTATCAAAGTTACACAATGTCAAAGTTTGACCATTTTTCCACTTTGAGCGCTCAAGGGAAAAAATCGCTACGAGGTGGCTCAGAACTATTGAACATCTTGGGGAGTGAGACAAGGGAACACCTAGCATAAATCCAACCACCTAGACATGCTTGCACTGATGGTTCATTCCCATGACAAGCAAAAGGAAAGATGCATAATTTTGCCACCTCTCATTGACGGTTTTTGATGCGATAGAAAAAATATCACCACAAGAAAACGGAATCAAGTTGCCCGAAACTGAGAGAGACCTTTTTAGGCAGCAACAATACCACCCCATAGGTTCACATGGATCATCCATAAGTGCCACAGTCTCCGAGTTGTGCAACGTCAAAGTTTGACCGGTTTTTCCACTTTGAGCGCTCAAGGGAAAACATCGCTATGAGGTGGCTCAAAATGATCAGACGTCTTGGGGAGTGAGACAAGGGCACACATAGAATAAAAAAGCCACCTAGACATGCTCGCACTGATGGTTCAATCCCACAACAAGCAGAATGAAAGATGCACTATTTTGCCACCTCTCACTGATGATTTTTTATGCGACAGAAAAAATCTCACCACAAGAAAATAGAATCGAGTTGTTTGAAACCGAGAGAGACCTTTTTAGGCAGCGACAACATGACCCCATAGGTTCACACAGATCATCCATAAGTTCTTCAACTCTTCTTTAATAGTTGATTTGGATGAATAGGTGTGTCTCTTACCCTAAGGCCAACTTGTTATGGAATAAAACTTAAATGAAAACCCTACCTAAGCCAACTCATCCTTAGATACATTTCAAATCTTCTTTGTGCACTCAAATCTTGTCTTAATTAGTTCTTGAAATGATGAAATTCGCTCCATAGACATGAGTTTATGAAATAATAACTTCACTCCAATCTCTTCATGCACGAAGGACTCAAAGCAAATTCACTCAATCAAAATACACAATATCAACATTACCGGTGTCGGTATTTGGGTATACACAATATGATAAATAAATAGTTTAAAAGTATATGCCACATGAATTACAAGTAATGAACAAATTGGATCATATTTGAAGACATATACACAATGAACAAGTTTGATCACATTTCAATAGCAAATAACTAAGTTTCAAGTTGTGTCAAGTTTCATATATATCAATGAACAAATTGGATCGAATATCAAGTTTCATATATATCAAAATGAACAATAATCGTGTACATATCAAAAAATGGCATAGATGCCAAATCAATAATAGTTATAGAAATGTGGCATGTGCCATGTCTATCAAAGTCGATATCTACATATACAAATATCAAATATATATGAAAAGTGGTCCTTCAATGACCACAACTATAACTATATGTCTCTATCGGTATCTAATACTGTGGTGGATCATCAAAATCGAGCCTCTTTGAAGCAGTGCGTGGCTCTGTAGGTGGCTGCACAAGGATAATTCAAATGTCGAATAAGATATATTTTCTCAATATAACATCAAAATACCTAAATACTAAACTCTAAATTATTTGAAGTTGAAATGTTGATTACCTCATCTCTATCTTCTGCAATTGGGTGAGGCTAAGGATCCGTGGGGTGTCCTAAAGGAGGTTGTAACTGGTAAAACAACATTAATACATGTTAATAACATATATGTCAAATAACAAATAATAACTAAAAATGAATAGAATAAAAAACTAAAGCATACCAAAGCCTCAGATGGATGTGTTGTGGTCGTAGGAGGCAAAGTCCCAAATGAATCAGTTACGACCATTTCCTATATCCATGGTAAGTGATCAAAAAGGAGTTAACTAGAGGGTTTCAACTCTGTTCTACACTTAGTGAAAAGGAATTGATCTAAGACATACATACCTTTTCCCTTGGTCGTGTTGGATCCCATAATATATGTGTAGGACTTCTACTGAAATGGAATGGTAGAATAAAAGTAGGAAATTTGGAAGGGGCCTGTAATAGGTTAAAGACAATCATACAAGTTAATAACCCAAAGTTGTTGACAAACTAGATAAAACAAATATTTTAACATATGTAGAACAAATGCACACCGAAGCCTCATATAGTTCTCCTATAGCCTTATGAGACCTAGTCGAATCTGATGTAGCTATTAACATTTCCTGTATGAAAAATGATAACATATGATATAGACATAAAAGGATTTAGTTATTTCGAACAAGCAAGAATGCAATCCAAAGTGAATATGAAGATATCACCTCTTCCCTCTGCTGAACCTCATCGATATCAGGTGCACTCATTAATTCCATAAAACTCATATGTTTCTGTATATAGAACAAATAAATTATGCATTTATCAATATCTACATATACATGTTTAATCATAATACATTTCAACAAATGAATTTAAATTGTACTGAATTACCTTCTGTCATTTGGGTGTTCGAGAGGATATATTTTTCTGCCTCGGAGTGATAGAGGATGGCTCTCTCTCTCTCTCTCTCTCTCTCTCTCTCTCTCTCTCTCTCTCTCCCTCCCCTTGTCCTTTTCCCAATTTTCCTCTCTCTCCCTCTCCCTCTCTCCCTTTCCTTTTCCCAATCTCCCTCTCTTCCTATCCCCTATTCTCTCTCTCTCTCTCTCTCTCTCTCTCTCTCTCTCTCTCTCTCTCTCTCTCTCTCTCTCTCTCTCTCTCTCTCTCTCTCTCTCTCTCTCTCCCTCTCCTTTTCCTAATCTCCCTCTCTCCATCTCGATCCATCCCCCTCGCCTTCTCTCTCTCTCTCTCTCTCTCTCTCTCTCTCTCTCTCTCTCTCTCTCTCTCTCTCTCTCTCTCCCCCTCTCGCCCTCTCCTTTTACTAATCTCCCTCTCCATCCATACCTTTCTCCATATCCTACTCTCTCTCTGCTCCCTGTCCCTCCCTCTCCCCCTCTCCTTTTCCCAATCTCCTTCTCCCCCTCTCCTTTTCCCAATCTCCTTCTCCCCTTCTCCTTTTCCCAATCTCTCTCTCTCTCTCTCTCTCTCTCTCTCTCTCTCTCTCTCTCTCTCTCTCTCTCTCTCTCTCTCTCTCTCTCTCTCCCTCTCCCTCTCTCCCTCTCCCCCTCTCCTTTTCCAAATCTCCCTCTCTCTCCCTCTGCTTTTCCTAGATCTACATAACCCGTATGAGTTATGTAGAACTAAGGCCAAAAATTCTAGTTCTGCATAACCCGTACGGGTTATGAGAAATTGTGAACATTCACATAAAAGTTTCCATAACCCATATGGATACGGGTTATGGGAAAATATTAATATATTCTAGTCCCAACGGCCTAAAAAATAGCATTGCAAGTTGTTTGAAGGCCCCACTGCTTTTGCACATGATTTTCTGGGAGACTAATAGTCAGGTTTTCATATTCTTTTGTCACTTTTGCTTTGGAATGATTGATTTGTCTCATATATTGGATTATTTTTGAAGTTATTTTATCATTGTTGCTTTAGATTATAACAAAATCCTGATCATTTGTTGTTTTTTTTCTTTGATCATGATTGATTTGTCTTGTATTTTGGTTTTTTTTAAAGTTATTTTATTATTGTTACTTTAGATTATAAAAAAATGATGATCATTTATTGTTTTTTGCTATTTGATTGTGGATTGTCATCATGATTTTATGTGTAGGACAATGGGAAAGAATAAGAGAGGCGGAAAAGGGAGCGTATGAGGAGATTAGGTGAAGGTACGTCATCTAATGCACCTAATGAAAGTGATGAACATTCAACAATTGAAATTGATATGGTGAATGCACCAAATCAAAATGATCAATATACACCAATTCAAATACATATGGTGAATGCACCTAATGAATGCAATGAACGTACACCATTTGAAAATGATTCGATGAATGCATATGTTAATGAAATTGAAGAAGATATACCATTTGAATTTTATGTGATCAATGCACATAAATCACCTAATGAAAATGAAGAGCATACACCAATCTTAACACCTCTTAGAATAATTCATAGAAAACCAAAGCTCCTAATAGATATTGATGAAAATATTGTGAAGCCAATGCATGATAAAATTTCTGAAAGAACTTGTACAAGAATGGTTAGAAGAATTTGGAATGACTATTTTGAAAGCTTAAATAAAAGTGGAAGATGCCAATTAGTTGTTGAAATGATTAAAAATCTGAAATTTAGAGAGACAATGAAAATTTTGGGGTTAAGAACATCCGAAAATAATAGTGAGAGAACCATTGTGAGAAATATTTTTGATGCATACCAAGCCATTGGTTCGAAATCACTCACTAAAGATGCTAATGTTACTCGTCATGTCCTCAAATCAACCATAATGGGAAAGGAAATGAAAAAATCTTGTTTAATAAGCAAAACAAGAAAGTCATTAAGGATAAGTAGAACCACATTACACTATGCCTTAGAGAGGCGAGAGAAAATCGAGGATCCTAACAATAATTCTCTTTGGGCATTCTCAGGTAGACTCCCGTGCAGGGACAAGGTTGTTGTTGATGCACTGAGAACGTTAATTGAGAAATATTGGCATGAAAACATAAGGGTTTGACCCAACCAAATAGATTGTGTTAGAAGGCAAATTGGAATTAGTAATCGCGAGCCACATCCAAAGCACTATTTAGATACCACTCAAACATAATTTTATGAAAGGTTTCTTCAAAGTTGTCCTCAGATTAAAATTAGGCAAAGATTTTTTGAGATGACAAAACCATTTTATGTTAAGATTAATCATGCACGTACTACATGTTGTTGTAGGGTCCATGTTGAATTTTCCATGCATTATGATATTTATTACTATATATGTTGTACTTTGCACAGTAACGATGTTTTGTAGGAATATGTTCTACAAGCACCTCCTAAGTCACCGACATAATTTATTTTAAGTGTACTATGTAAATGAGATGAAGGGTGCATTTACTATAAGATGATGTGTTTGAGAGGTTTTTGTCCTACATGTGGTGGTTTGCAACAGTTGCATGATTGCCTACATCTAGATAGCACACATGAAACTGGTAAGGAACTAGTTTCTATTGGAAAAAATAAGTTAGTCACATATGGTGTTAGAGATGGAAAATAATTAAAGAGGTGTGAGTTAGTGAAAAGGGATATATGCATAACTGATTTTATGAAGATGTTTCAAGAGAAACTAGTGTATGGGTACATAGGTCACACACATAGAGCTAGGTGGTTAGATGAGCAATTCAAGTTGTGTAAGGACACTTTCCCCCGCGACACTATTATCTATGTCATTGATTTTGCTAAGAATTATACACCAAAGCTGCAAAATGAAGAACAATCTATGTCATTGATTTTGCTAAGAATTATACACCAAAGCTGCAAAATGAAGAACAATCTATGTATTACCACTCTAGACAAGTTATAAATTTGGTACACATAGCATTCATGCATGCACAAGATAGCACCGAGGAAGACAGAAAGGTTATAAGAGAATATCACTTCTATATCAGTAATGATCATACTCATTCCTCAGAGTTTGTACAAGGATGCTTTATAGTCTTCTATGATAGTTTAAGGGAAAGAGATATAAGATACAACCAACACTTAATATGGTTGGACAATTGCACTGCACAATTCAAGAATGCAAGGATGTTCTACTGGTTGACTAGGATGCATGTGACAAGTGGTGTGCAACATTTTTGGAATTTCATTGAGGGTAGGGCATGGAAAGGGAGAGCATGATGGTGCAGGAGCATGTGTTAAAATAGCTCTTACTAGAGTGGAATTGAAGTACGAAGGTGGTGCAATGTTAATAGATGCAGAAACAATTGTGCAATGGTGTAACTCTAGGATGGGACCAGGTAATGCAGGTAAGTCTATGGTTTCTAGATATTTTTGGTTAATAAGTGAACCTAACATTGAAAACTATCTAGATTGTTGTACACTTATTGGATCAAGTGACATGCATTCATTTAGAAGTTCAAATGCAACATCACTAGTTATTTATACTAGACAAATGGCATGCTTTTTCTCTTCATGTATGTGTTTTGTGTGGGATGAATGTGAATCAAAAGAGTGGGTTGACCAATGTTCTTGTAGAACTTTGTAAACCCTAGATACATATCAACTTCCTAGAGCACTACAAATGAACCAGATTGAAGTATCAGTGGATTTTGACCATGTATCAGACATAGTTGAACCAGATAAAGGGTTGCAATTTGCTACAATTTTAAGCTTAATTTATTAGTATTAACTTATGCTGATTTTGGTATTAACTTATATCCTTCTATTAAATGTAGGTCATGTATACTCAGCTATTGCGGATGAGAACAACGAAGAAGGAACATATTACTTTTTGTGTCGTTGTATTGAGGCCAAAAAGAAATTGACTTCTACAGTGGTTGATGGAGAGGGTATTGAGTAACCAATAGGATCCGTTGTTGTGACAGGGACATGGCTTAGAAGGTACCATTGTTGTGTCGAGTTGTATTGAGACATCTTAAACTCGTTTATTTAGTGGTCATTGTATTGATTTTGGCATTGAATTATCCTTCTATAAAATGCAGGTACCCTATCAAAAATTCTAATGCATGGTTGTTTGAGGACTTTGAGACAGATAGACATATTCTTCATTACTCAAACCTTCTTGTTGCAACAAATATTCATTTGATTAAATATCGTGGTAGACCTCTTAACAAGAATTTGTGGAAAGTTCATGAATCAGACCATGAGGCAATAACTGAGACACTAAGGGTTAGAGCTGATCCAAAAGGTTCACTTGATTGATTTTGGGCCATCTAGAAGAATAATTCTACAATATGGTAGAATAATTTTAACAATTTTGTATATATCTTTTGTGAAACATTGTAACTTCTCTTTTTTGGATGTGCTCTACACGCATATGAGTTGTAATGTGCATATGTAGATGCCAAATTTTGTATATAAAAACATCAATGAGTTGTAATGTGCATATCTAGATGCTAAATTTTGTATTAAAAAACAACAATGAGTTTTAATGTGCATATCTAGATGCCAATTTTTGTATAAAAAAACAACGAATTGTAATTTGCATATTTAAATGCAAAAATTTGTAAATATAAACAGTAATGAGCTTGATCATTTATATTAGATGCTAAATTTTATATATTAAAGTGTCCATGGGGCTGATTTGCAAATTTTGAGAGCCCAAATTTTTACCATTTGATTATAAATATATTTATAATAAACTTTTACCATTTGATTATAGATTTTTACTATTTGATTATAAATAACTGAGTCTAATTCTGACATATGTTAAATAACTTGCAAATGGGTATCTGAATATACAATTTTTTTTCCAAGTGTTTTGGGAAAGTTTTGAGTTATTGTTAAATTACTCAATTTGAAGGGCTAGTAGGAATAGTCTGAAACCAATAGAGGCCTTTTTAGGCAGCAAAAATAGAACCCCATAGGTTCAAATGGATCTTCCATAAGTGCCATGGTCTTCGAGTTACGTGATGTCAAAGTTTGACCATTTTTTCCACTTTGAGCGCTCAAGGGGAAAACGTCGCTACAAGGTGGCTCGAAATGATCGGATGTCTTGGAGAGTGAGACAAAGGCACACCTAGCGTAAAACTGGCCACCGGATGTGCTCGCACTGATGGTTCATTCCAATGACAAGAAGAACAAAAGATGCGCTATTTTGCCACCTCTCACTGACAGTTTTTGACAATTTTTGATGCGACAGAAAAAATCTCACCACAAGATAACGGAATCGAGTTGCTCAAAAATGAGAGAGGATTTTTTAGGCAAACACAACATGACCCCATAGGTTCAAAAGGATCATCCATAAGTTTCACGGTCTCTGAGTTACGTGATGTCAAAGTTTGAGCATTCTTTCCACTTTCAGCGCTCAAGGGAAAAAATCGCTACGAGGTGGCTCGGAATGATCGAACATCTTAGGGAGTGAGACAAGGGAACACCTAGTGTAAAACTTGACATGCAGACGCGCTTGCACTAACAGTTTGTTCCCACGACAAGCAGAACAAAAGATGTACTATTTTGCCACCTCTCACTAACGGTTTTTTATGCGATAGAAAAAATATCACCACAAGAAAAATGAATTGAGTTGTCTGAAATAGAGAGAGGCCTTTTTAGGTAGTGACAACACAGCTCCATAGGTTGAAATGGATCATCCATAAGTGCCACGGTCTTCGAGTTACGTGACGTTAAAGTTTGATCATTTTTCCACTTTGAGCGCTCAAGGGAAAATGTCACTACGAGGTGGCTCAGAACAATCAGACGTCTTGGGGAGCAAGACAAGGGCACACCTAGTGTAAAAATGGCCACCTAGATGTGCTTGTGCTGATGGTTTGTTCCCACAAGTAGAACGAAAGATGCACTATTTTGCCACCTCTCATTGACAGTTTTTGATTATTTTTGATGTGACAAAAACCATCTCACCACAAGAAAAAATAATCAAGTTGCCCGAAATTAAGAGAGGATTTTTTAGGTAGTGACAACATGACCCCATAGGTTCAAATGAAGCGTCCATAAGTACCACGGTCTCCGAGTTACGCGATGTCGAAGTTTGACCATTTTTTCCACTTTGGGTGCTCAAGGGAAAACGTCGCTACGAGGTGGCTCAGAATGATTGAAAGTCCTGAGGAGCGAGACAAGGGAAAACCTAGAGTAAAACCTACCACCTGACCATGCTCGCACTGATGGTTCGTTCCCACGACAAGCAGAATGAAAGATGCACTATTCTGCCACCCTCTCATTGATGATTTTTGACAGTTTTTTATGCGACAGAAAAAATATCACCACAAGAAAACGGAATTGAGTTGACCAAAACCGAGAGAGGCCTTTTTAGGAAGCAACAACATGACCCCATAGGTTCTCATGGATCATCCATAAGTGCCATAGTATTTGAGTTACACAATGTCAAAGTTTGACCATATTTTCCACTTTGAGCGCTCAAGGGAAAACATCGCTACGAGGTGGCTTGAAACTATTGAACATCTTGGGGAGTGAGACAAGGGAACACCTATCATAAATCCAACCACCTAGATGTGCTTGCACTGATGGTTCATTCCCATGACAAGCAAAACGAAAGATGCATAATTTTGCCACCTCTCACTGACGGTTTTTGATGCGATAGAAAAAATATCACCACAAGAAAATGGAATCAAGTTGCCCAAAACTAAGAGAGAACTTTTTAGGCAGCAACAATACCACCCCATAGGTTCACACGGATCATCCATAAGTGCCACAGTCTCCGAGTTGTGCAACGTCAAAGTTTGCCTGGTTTTTCCACTTTGAGCGCTCAAGGGAAAACATCGCTACGAGGTGGCTCAAAATGATCAAACATCTTGGGGAGTGAGACAAGGGCACACATAGAATAAAAAAATCCACCCAGACGTGCTCGCACTGACGGTTCAATCCCACAACAAGCAGAATGAAAGATGCACTATTTTGCCACCTCTCACTGATGATTTTTTATGCGATTTGGATGAATAGGTGTGTCTCTTACCCTAAGGCCAACTTGTTATGGAATAAAACTTAAATGAAAACCCTACCTAAGCCAACTCATCCTTAGATACATTTCAAATCTTCTTTGTGCACTCAAATCTTGTCTTAATTAGTTCTTGAAATGATGAAATTCACTCCATAGACATGAGTTTATGAAATAATAACTTCACTCCAATCTGTTCATGCACGAAGGACTCAAAGCAAATTCACTCAATCAAAATACACAATATCAACATTACCAGTGTTGGTATTTGGGTATACACAATATGATAAATAAATAGTTTAAAAGTATATGCCACATGAATTACAAGTAATGAACAAATTGGATCATATTTGAAGACATATACACAATGAACAAGTTTGATCACATTTCAATAGCAAATAACTAAGTTTCATATATATCAATGAACAAATTGGATCGAATATCAAGTTTCATATATATCAAAATGAACAATAATCGTGTACATATCAAAAAATGGCATAGATGCCAAATCAATAATAGTTACAAAAATGTGGCATGTGCCATGTCTATCAAAGTCGATATCTACATATACAAATATCAAATATATATAAAAAATGGTCCTTCAATGACCACAACTATAACTATATGTCTCTATCGGTATCTAAGACTGTGGTGGATCATCAAAATCGAGCCTCTTCGAAGCAGTGTGTGGCTCTGTAGGTGGCTGCACAAGGATAATTCAAATGTCGAATTAGATATATTTTCTCAATATAACATCAAAATACCTAAATACTAAACTCTAAATTATTTGAAGTTGAAATGTTGATTACCTCATCTCTATCTTCTGCAATTGGGTGAGGCTAAGGATCTGTGGGGTGTCCTGAAGGAGGTTGTAACTGGTAAAACAACATTAATACATGTTAATAACATATATGTCAAATAACAAATAATAACTAAAAATGAATAGAATAAAAAACTAAAGCATACCAGAGCCTCAGATGGATGTTTTGTGGTCGTAGGAGGCAAAGTCACAAATGAATCAGTTACGACCATTTCCTATATCCATGGTAAGTGATCAAAAAGGAGTTAACTAGAGGGTTTCAACTCTGTTCTACACTTATTGAAAAGGAATTGATCTAAGACATACATACCTTTTCCCTTGGTTGTGCTGGATCCCATAATATACGTGTAGGACTTCTACTGAAATGGAATGGTAGAATAATAGTAGGAAATTTGGAAGGGGCCTGTAATAGGTTAAAGACAATCATACAAGTTAATAACCCAAAGTTGTTGACAAACTAGATAAAACAAATATTTTAACATATGTAGAACAAATGCACACCGAAGCCTCGTATAGTTCTCCTATAGCCTTATGAGACCTAGTCGAACCTGATGTAGCTATTAACATTTCCTGTATGAAAAATGATAACATATGATATAGACATAAAAGGATTTAGTTATTTCGAACAAGCAAGAATGCAATCCAAAGTGAATATGAAGATATCACCTCTTCCCTCTGCTGAACCTCATCGATATCAGGTGCATTCATTAGTTCCATAAAACTCATATGTTTCTATATATAGAACAAATAAATTATGCATTTATCAATATCTACATATACATGTTTAATCATAATACATTTCAACAAATGAATTTAAATTATACTGAATTACCTTCTGTCGTTTGGGTGTTCGAGAGGATATATTTTTCTGCCTCGGAGTGATAGAGGATGGCTCTCTCTCTCTCTCTCTCTCTCTCTCTCTCTCTCTCTCTCTCTCTCTCTCTCCTCTCCTCCCTCCCTCCCTCCCCCCCTCTCCTTTTCCCAATTTTCCTCTCGCTCCCTCTCCCTCTCTCCCTTTCCTTTTCCCAATCTCCCTCTCCCTCTCTCTCTCTCTCTCTCTCTCTCTCTCTCTCTCTCTCTCTCTCTCTCTCTCTCTCTCTCTCTCTCTCTCTCTCTCTCTCTCTCCTTTTCCTAATCTCCCTCTCTCCATCTCCATCCATCCCCCTCACCTCTCTCTCTCTCTCTCTCTCTCTCTCTCTCTCTCTCTCTCTCTCTCTCTCTCTCTCTCTCTCTCTCTCTCTCTCTCCTTTTCCTAATCTCCCTCTCTCCATCTCTATCCTTCCCCCTCGCCTTCTCTCTCTCTCTCTCTCTCTCTCTCTCTCTCTCTCTCTCTCTCTCTCTCTCTCTCTCTCTCTCTCTCCCTCTCTCCCTCTCCCCCTCTCCTTTTCCAAATCTCCCTCTCTCTCCCTCTCCTTTTCCTAGATCTACATAACCCATATGAGTTATGTAGAACTAAGGCCAAAACTTCTAGTTCTGCATAACCCGTACGGGTTATGAGAAATTGTGAACATTCACATAAAAGTTTCCATAACCCATATGGATATGGGTTATGGGAAAATATTAATATATTCTAGTCCCAACGGCCTAAAAACTAGCATTGCAAGTTGTTTGAAGGCCCCACTACTTTTGCAGATGATTTTCTGGGAGACTAACAGTCAGGTTTTCATATTCTTTCGTCACTTTTTCTTTGTAATGATTGATTTGTCTCATATATTGGATTATTTTTGAAGTTATTTTATCATTGTTACTTTAGATTATAACAAAATCATGATCATTTGTTGTTTTTGTGCTTTGATCATGATTGATTTGACTTGTATTTTGGTTTTTTTAAAAATTATTTTATTATTGTTACTTTAGATTATAACAAAATTATGATCATTTATTGTGTTTTGCTATTTGATTGTGGATTGTCATCATGATTTTATGTGTAGGACAATGGGAAAGAACAAGAGAGGTGGCAAAGGGAGAGTATGAGGAGATTATGTGAAGGTACGTCATCTAATGCACCTAATGAAAGTGATGAACATTCAACAATTGAAATTGATATGATGAATGCACCAAATCAAAATGATCAATATACACCAATTCAAATACATATGGTGAATGGACCTAATGAATGCAATGAACGTACACCATTTGAAAATGATTCGATGAATGCATATGTTAATGAAATTGAAGAAGATATACCATTTGAATTTGATGTGATCAATGCACATAATTCACCTAATGAAAATGAAAAGCATACACCAATCTTAACACCTCTTAGAATAATTCATAGAAAACCAAAGCTCCTAATAGATATTGATGAAAATATTGTGAAGCCAATGCATGATAACATATCTGAAAGAACTTGTAGAAGAACGGTTAGAAGAATTTGGAATGACTATTTTGAAAGCTTAAAAAGTGGAAGATGCCAATTAGTTGTTGAAATGATTAAAAATCTGAAATTTAGAGAGACAATGAAAATTTTGGGGTTAAGAACATCCGAAAATAATAGTGAGAGAACCATTGTGAGAAATATTTTTGATGCATACCAAGCCATTGGTTCGAAATCACTCACTAAAGATGCTAATGTTACTCGTCATGTCCTCAAATAAACCATAATGGGAAAGGAAATGAAAAAATCTTATTTAATAAGCAAAACAAGAAAGTCATTAAGGATAAGTAGAACCACATTACACTATGCCTTAGAGAGGCGAGAGAAAATCGAGGATCCTAACAATAATTCTCTTTGGGCATTCTCAGGTAGACTCCCGTGCAGGGACAAGGTTGTTGTTGATGCACTGAGAACGTTAATTGAGAAATATTGGCATGAAAACATAAGGGTTTGACCCAACCAAATAGATTGTGTTAGAAGGCAAATTGGAATTAGTAATCGCGAGCCACATCCAAAGCACTATTTAGATACCACTCAAACATAATTTTATGAAAGGTTTCTTCAAAGTTGTCCTCAGATTAAAATTAGGCAAAGATTTTTTGAGATGACAAAACCATTTTATGTTAAGATTAATCATGCACGTACTACATGTTGTTGTAGGGTCCATGTTGAATTTTCCATCCATTATGATATTTATCACTATATATGTTGTACTTTGCACAGTAACGATGTTTTGTAGGAATATGGTCTACAAGCACCTCCTAAGTCACCAACATAATTTATTTGAAGTGTACTATGTAAATGAGATGAAGGGTGCATTTACTATAAGATGATGTGTTTGAGAGGTTTTTGTCCTACATGTGGCAGTTTGCAACAGTTGCATAGATGCGTACATCTAGATAGCACACATGAAACTGGTAAGGAACTAGTTTCTATTGGAAAATATAAGTTAGTCACATATGGTGTTAAAGATGGAAAATAGTTAAAGAGGTGTGAGTTAGTGAAAAGGGATATATGCGTAGCTGATTTTATGAAGATGTTTCAAGAGAAACTAGTGTATGAGTACATAGGTCACACACATAGAGCTAGGTGGTTAGATGAGCAATTCAAGTTGTGTAAGGACACTATCCCCCTCGACACTATTATCTATGTCGTTGATTTTGCTAATAATTATACACCAAAGCTAGAAAATGAAGAACAATATATGTATTACCACTCTACACAAGTTATAATTTTTGTACACATAGCATTCATGCATGCACATGATAGCACTGAGGAAGACAAAAAGGTTATAAGAGAATATCACTTCTATATCAGCGATGATCATACTCATTCCTCAGAGTTTGTGCAAGGATGATTTATAGTCTTCTATGATAGTTTAAGGGAAAGAGATATAAGATACAACCAACACTTAATATGGTCAGACAATTGCACTGCACAATTCAAGAATGCAAGGATGTTCTACTGGTTGACTAGGGTGCATGTGACAAGTGGTGTGCAACATTTTTGGAATTTCATTGAGGTAGGGCATGGAAAGGGAGAGCATGATGGTGCGGGAGCATGTGTGAAAAGAGCTCTTACTAGAGAGGAATTGAAGTACGAAGGTGGTGCAATGTTAATAGATGCAGAAACAATTGTGCAATGGTGTAACTCTAGGATGGGACCAGGTAATGCAGGTAAGTCTATGGTTTCTAGATATTTTTGGTTAATAAGTGAATCTAACATTGAAAACTATCTAGATTGTTGTACACTTACTGGATCAAGTGACATGCATTCATTTAGAAAAGTTCAAATGCAACATCACTAGTTATTTATACTAGACAAATTGCATGCTTTTTCTCTTCGTGTATGCGTTTTGTGTGGGATGAATGTGAATCAAAAGAGTGGGTTGACCAATGTTCTTGTAGAACTTTGTAAACCCTAGATACATATCAAATTCCTAGAGCACTACAAATGAACCAGATTGAAGTATCAGTGGATTTTGACCATGTATCAGACATAGTTGAACCAGATAAAGGGTTGCAATTTGCTACAATTTTAAGCTTAATTTATTAGTATTAACTTATGTTGATTTTGGTATTAACTTATATCCTTCTATTAAATGTAGGTCATGTATATGCAGCTATTGCGGATGAGAACAACGAAGAAGGAACATATTACTTTTTGTGTCATTGTATTGAGGCCAAAAAGAAATTGACTTCTACAGTGGTTGATGGAGAGGGTATTGAGTAACCAAAAGGATCCGTTGTTGTGACAGGGACATGGCTTAGAAGGTACCGTTGTTGTGTCGAGTTGTATTGAGACATCTTAAACTCGTTTATTTAGTGGTCATTGTATTGATTTTGGCATTAAATTATCCTTCTATAAAATGCAGGTACCCTATCAAAAATTCTAATGCATGGTTGTTTGAGGACTTTGAGACACATAGACATATTCTTCATTACTCAAACCTTCTTGTTGCAACAAATATTCATTTGATTAAATATCGTGGTAGATCTCTTAACAAGAATTTGTGGAAAGTTCATGAATTAGACCATGAGGCAATAACTGAGACACTAAGGGTTAGAGCTGATCCAAAAGGTTCACTTGATTGATTTTGGGCCATCTAGAAGAATAATTCTACAATATGGTAGAATAATTTTAACAATTTTGTATATATCTTTTGTGAAACATTGTAACTTCTCTTTTTTGGATGTGCTCTACATGCATATGAGCTGTAATGTGCATATGTAGATGCCAAATTTTGTATATAAAAACATCAATGAGTTGTAATGTGCATATCTAGATGCTAAATTTTGTATTAAAAAACAACAATGAGTTGTAATGTGCATATCTAGATGCCAATTTTTGTATAAAAAAACAACAAACTGTAATTTGCATATCTAAATGCAAAAATTTGTAAACATAAACAGTAATGAGCTTGATCATTTATATTAGATGCTAAATTTTATATATTAAAGTGTCCATGGGGCTGATTTGCAAATTTTGAGAGCCCAAATTTTTACCATTTGATTATAAATATATTTATAATAAACTTGTACCATTTGATTATAGATTTTTACTATTTGATTATAAATAACTGAGTCTAATTTTGATATATGTTAAATAACTTGCAAATGGGTATCTGAATATGCAATTTTTCTTCCAAGTGTTTTGGGAAAGTTTTGAGTTATTGTTAAATTACTCAATTTGAAGGGCTAGTAGGAATAGTCTGAAACCAATAGAAGCCTTTTTAGGCAGCGACAACAGAACCCCATAGGTTCAAATGGATCGTCCATAAGTGCCATGGTCTTTGAGTTACGTGATGTCAAAGTTTGACCATTTTTTCCACTTTGAGCGCTCAAGGGAAAACGTCGCTACAAGGTGGCTCAGAATGATCAGACGTCTTGGAGAGTGAGACAGGGGCACACCTAGCATAAAACCAGCCACTGGACGTGCTCGCACTAATGGTTCATTCCCATGACAGGAAGAACAAAAGATGCGCTATTTCGCCACCTCTCACTGATAGTTTTTGACGATTTTTGATGCGACAGAAAAAATCTCACCACAAGATAACGGAATCGAGGTGCTCAAAACTGAGAGAGGATTTTTTAGGCAAAAACAACATGACCCCATAGGTTCAAAAGGATCATCCATAAGTTTCATGGTCTTTGAGTTACGTGATGTCAAAGTTTGAGCATTTTTTCCACTTTGAGCGCTCAAGGGAAAACATCGCTACGAGGTGGCTCGAAATGATCGAACATCTTAGGGAGTGAGACAAGGGCACACCTAGTGTAAAACCTGACATGCAGATGCGCTCGCACTAACAGTTTGTTCCCATGACAAGCAGAACAAAAGATGCACTATTTTGCCACCTCTCACTAACGGTTTTTGATGCGATAGAAAAAATATCACCACAAGAAAACAGAATTGAGTTGCCTAAAATAGAGAGAGGCATTTTTAGCTAGTGACAACATGGCCCCATAGGTTGAAATGGATCATCCATAAGTTCCATGGTCTCCGAGTTACGTGACGTTAAAGTTTGATCATTTTTCCACTTTGAGCCCTCAAGGGAAAATGTCACTACGAGGTGGCTCAGAATGATCAGACGTCTTGCGGAGCAAGACAAGGGCACACCTAGTGTAAAAATGGCCACCTAGATGTGCTTGTGCTGATGGTTTGTTCCCACAAGAAGAACGAAAGATGCACTATTTTGCCACCTCTCATTGACAGTTTTTGATGATTTTTGATGCGACAAAAACCATCTCACCGCAAGAAAAAATAATCAAGTTGCCCGAAATTAAGAGAGGTTTTTTTAGATAGTGACAACATGACCCCATAGGTTCAAATGAAGTGTCCATAAGTACCATGGTCTCTGAGTTACGCGATGTCGAAGTTTGACCATTTTTTCCACTTTGGGCGCTCAAGGGAAAAAGTCGCTACGAGGTGGCTCAGAATGATTAAAAGTCCTGAAGAGCGAGACAAGGGAAAACCTAGAGTAAAACATACCACCTGAACATGCTCCCACTAATGGTTCATTCCCACGACAAGCAGAATGAAAGATGCACTATTCTGCCACCTCTCATTGATGATTTTTGACAGTTTTTTATGCGACAGAAAAAATATCACCACAAGAAAATGGAATTGAGTTGACCAAAACCGAGAGAGGCCTTTTTAGGCAGCGACAACATGACCCCATAGGTTCTCATGGATCATCCATAAGTGCCACGGTATCTGAGTTACACAATATCAAAGTTTGACCATTTTTTCCACTTTGAGCGCCCAAGGGAAAACATCGCTACGAGGTGGCTCAGAACTATTGAACATCTTGGGGAGTGAGACAAGGGAACACCTAGGATAAATCCAACAACCTAGATGTGCTTGCACTGATGGTTCATTCCCATGACAAGCAAAATAAAAGATGCATAATTTTGCCACCTCTCACTGACAGTTTTTGATGCGATAGAAAAAATATCAACAAGAAAATGGAATCAAGTTGCCCAGAACTGAGAGAGACCTTTTTAGGCAGAAACAATACCACCCCATAGGTTCACACAGATCATCCATAAGTGCCACAGTCTCCAAGTTATGCAACGTCAATGTTTGATCGGTTTTTCCACTTTGAGCGCTCAAGGGAAAACATCACTACGAGGTGGCTCAAAATGATAAGACGTCTTGGGGAGTGAGACAAGGGCACACCTAGAAGAAAAAAAGCCACCCAGACATGCTCGCACTGATGGTTCAATCCCACAACAAGCAAAATGAAAGATGCACTATTTTGCCACCTCTCACTGATGATTTTTGATGCGACAGAAAAAATCTCACCACAAGCAAATAGAATCGAGTTGTTTGAAACCGAGAGAGACCTTTTTAGGTAGTGACAACATGACCCCATAGGTTCACACAGATCATCCATAAGTTCTTCAACTCTTATTTTATAGGTTATTTGGATGAATAGGTGTGTCTCTTACCCTAAGGCCAACTTGTTATGGAATAAAACTTAAATGAAAACCCTACCTAAGCCAACTGATCCTTAGATACATTTCAAATCTTCTTTGTGCACTCAAATCTTATCTTAATTAGTTCTTGAAATGATGAAATTCGCTCCATAGACATGAGTTTATGAAATAATAACTTCACTCCAATCTCTTCATGCACGAAGGACTCAAAGCAAATTCACTCAATCAGAATACACAATATCAACATTACCGGTGTCGGTATTTGGGTATACACAATATGATAAATAGTTTAAAAGTATATGCCACATGAGTTACAAGTAATGAACAAATTGGATCATATTTCAATACATATACATAATGAACAAGTTTGATCACATTTCAATAGCAAATAACTAAGTTTCAAGTTGTGTCAAGTTTCATATATATCAATGAACAAATTGGATCGAATATCAAGTTTCATATATATCAAAATGAACAATAACCGTGTACATATCAAAAAATGGCATAGATGCCAAATCAATAATAGTTACAGAAATGTGGCATGTGCCATGTCTATCAAAGTCGATATCTACATATACAAATATCAAATATATATAAAAAATGGTCCTTCAATGACCACAACTATAACTATATGTCTCTATTGGTATCTAAGACTGTGGTGGATCATCAAAATCGAGCCTCTTCGAAGCAGTGAGTGGCTCTGCAGGTGGCTGCACAAGGATAATTCAAATGTCGAATCAGATATATTTTCTCAATATAACATCAAAATACCTAAATACTGAACTCTAAATTATTTGAAGTTGAAATGTTGATTACCTCATCTCTATCTTCTGCAATTGGGCGAGGCTAAGGATCCGTGGGATGTCCTAAAGGAGGTTGTAACTGGTAAAACAACATTAATACATGTTAATAACATATATGTCAAATAACACATAATAACTAAAAATGAATAGAATAAAAAACTAAAGCATACCAGAGCCTCAGATGGATGTGCTGTGGTCATAGGAGGCAAAGTCACAAATGAATCAGTTATGACCATTTCCTATATCCACGGTAAGTGATCCAAAAGGAGTTAACTAGAGGGTTTCAACTCTGTTCTACACTTAGTGTAAAGGAATTGATCTAAGACATACATACCTTTTCCCTTGGTCGTGTTGGATCCCATAATATACGTGTAGGACTTCTACTGAAATGGAATGGTAGAATAATAGTAGGAAATTTGGGAGGGGCCTGTAATAGGTTAAAGACAATCATACAAGTTAATAACCCAAAGTTGTTGACAAACTAGATAAAACAAATATTTTAACATATGTAGAACAAATGCACACCGAAGCCTCGTATAGTTCTCCTATAGCCTTATGAGACCTAGTCGAATCTGATGTAGCTATTAACATTTCCTGTATGAAAAATGACAACATATGATATAGACATAAAAGGATATAGTTATTTCGAACAAGCAAGAATGCAATCCAAAGTGAATATGAAGATATCACCTCTTCCCTCTGCTGAACCTCATCGATATTAGGTGCATTCATTAATTCCATAAAACTCATATGTTTCTGTATATAGAACAAATAAATTGTGCATTTATCAATATCTACATAGACATGTTTAATCATAATACATTTCAACAAATGAATTTAAATTGTACTGAATTACCTTTTGTCGTTTGGGTGTTTGAGAGGATATATTTTTCTGCCTCGGAGTGATAGAGGATGGCTTTCTCACACGAGATGTCCTTAAGGTAGGTGGGGCAAACTAATGAAAAAAATTAACATAAGGGAAAAGAGCATGTATTTAATATATCACTTAAGTCAAAAATATATAAATCTAAATGGTACCACATAGCTATCTTGGCCAAAGTCAATGGCCGAAAGCATGATATCATCAAGTTGGGACATCTCAGCCACTGATAAGCCCTATAAAATACCAAGTAATGATACATATAATTAAAAAAAGATATTTTGAAACCAATGTATTATTATATTTTTAATAAATTTACAAATCTTTACCTCTAGTGGCGAACTTACTCGTGACCATCGAGTCTACTAAAAAGTATGTGGTGTACTCCCACCACCTACTGCACCCTGTAATGCATTTTATTTATATGTCACTTTAAATTTTTCTAAAAATAAAAATTCATTTATTTTTATAAGATTTAGTCACTTAATTGATTACATGTCATAAACAGAATTAAATGCACCTATGTCTGATAGAGAGGGTACAACATATTGATTAGTTCATCGGTGAGGGCCACATCCTATGTTGTGGAAGCATGGCATCTACTCCCACAACATGTACATGAATGAGATGTCAAACCATCCTCATCCGCGTCAATGTCTACACTAGAACATACACCCTAGCAGGTGGGGCACATATGTTGAATGGGATAGCTCATGCCAAATGATGCATGAGGTGCTGCTGATGAAGGAGGTGCCACTGATGAAGGATGTGCCGCAGGTGCTGGTACATCCTCTGCTCCGACCAACTATGTGCCATGCTGAACAATGGCATCAGTCAATGATGTAGCTACTTGAAGAGTCTGTAATTTCATAGAATCCTTCAAGGATATAGGGACAGTGACATGAACCATGGGTTTAGGAGTTGTATGCCTCCTATGTTGTGGCTCTACCACCATATGGGCCCTAGGTCTATCCTGCGTAGAGCCTCTCCCTCTACCCCGAAATTGTCGGATGTCAAAGTAATTCAGCTTCTCGCCGAGGATAAACTCACAATAAAAATTTCTCAAAAAATATAGAGGCACCTCCCAATTATTACAAGGTGGTTGGTCAAAGACCATATACCACCTATCCCAAAAAGATTCTTTTAGCCTAGCATGAACAAACCAATGTATAGGAAACCAAGTTGTATTTAGTTATAGGTTGTTACTAGTAACATGATCAATGAAAAGAGCACATATGTCAGCTTTACCTATGCCCTTTTTCTTCACTTGATCAGATGACAACCCATCTGCATAAAATGTTCAACATCTATCCCTCCATGAACCCCATTTCATAACCTCCCTAGATACATCATTTGCACTATTAGCCATTGTTTCTAGTGTTTTGGCGAGGGTTGAGTTACTAGTACATTTGGGCCTAATTTCTGACGGCTAATTGTCAGATTTGGGACGACCAAACATTGGACTTCTGACCAACTTTATTGTCAAAAACTCGTCGTCAGTCTTCCCGATGATGCCATTGGTGATGGTAGTCCGACGATGTTGTGAACTCCTCCGATGGCGGCTATATTTACACCCCTCACCACAAATATTGACGAAATCTGACGGATGTTTTTATTGCTCCTCGACGACCGTCTGACATGGAAGTGACGTCAGATATACAAAATCCTTGTCAGACATTTCATTAGTTGTCATCGGAATTCCGACAGCGGGAGATGATGTGGGTCAAACGGCTTTGCCATCGGTGCATGAAAGAATTGAACGAGTTCTATTTTTAAAAATTACATAAAACATTTATTATTTATTTAATTCAGTCTTATTTGCAAAAAATGATTATCAATGATGTTTCCTTTCTCCAAGAATTGTCTAGGATCTTTCCATTAGATAATATGTAACATCGAATGACTAAATACTTTCTTTACAAATGCTTATTTTATTTAATTATTATTTGAGCATGAATTAAAATTTATATCTATTCGGAAGCAGAACATAAAAGCTGAAGAGTCATGTGCAAGCAAATTTCGTAAAATAAAGCAAGAAGGCATTATCTTGAATGACATGGAAACAAGCTCATCAGCTTCCTAGAAGAGAGCAATTGGAGAAAAGAAAAGGAAAGTGTTAAAGGGTGATAAATAGATAGAGAGTATGGAATACAAACAAACAATGTCTGGAGTGTCTCATGTGACGTCTCTAATTTATGTCTAGAGGGACTAACTGGTTTTAGAGTTCTTGTGAAACCTATTGGGCCACGCTTTAGAGGAAATCAATGTGTTCATGCAAGGAGCACCTTTTTTCTATTATGAGAATGATGCTTTTGCACCGAAGGATATTTGGAAGTCAATATCCAAAAATTTCTATAGTGTGGAACCAGAGTTGGCGGACTCGAAGTAATTTTCAGCTTTTAGAAGACCAAGAGGTTATGTACACAATCTCCCAATAGAAGGGCAATTTCAAACATTACCTCTCCTCCCCATGACTATTCAGGAAGTACTTCCTCAAACAAAGGACTATTGGCCTCCATGGGATCAAAGAAAAAAATTGAAGCATAGACTCTAGAAGATGTGGTGGTGTCCTTCGTGAAGAACTCTGCACTATAATTGCAAATTCACGAGGGAAACTGCAAGATAGTGAAGAGAAATACAATCTTGAAAAGTGTGAAGAATGGATCTTGGTTTGGGTGGGGCCAAGTCAGGTGGCTCCTCTAGAGGTTGACGAGATAGAAATCATATTAGAATTTGAAAAAGATCACACTTGTGGAACTTCGTGTGTGAGTGATCGATTGCGGTGTTTGGGTAATGCATTCCAAATAGATACAGTTGCATGCCATCAGGATAAAAGTCTTTAATAAAGACATTACCCATTTGGAATGCAACTGTATCTATTTGGAATGCATTACCCAAACACCACAATCGATCACTCGCACACGAAGTTCCACGAGTGTGATCTTTTTCAAATCCTAATATGATTTTTATCTCGTCAACCTCTAGAGGAGCCACCGGACTTGGCCCCACCCAAACCAAGATCCATTCTTCCCACTTTTCAAGATTGTATTTCTCTTCACTATCTTGCAGTTTCCCTCATGAATTTTCAATTATAGTGTAGAGTTCTTCACGAAGGACACCACCACATCATCTAGAGTCTATGCTTCAATTTTTTTCTTTGATCCCATGGAGGCCAATAGTCCTTTATTTGAGGAAGTGCTTCCTGAATAGTCATGGGGGGGAGAGGTAATGCTTGAAATCGCCCTTCTATTGGGAGATTGTGTACATAACCTCTTTGTCTTGTGAAAGCTGAAAATTACTTCGAGTCTGCCAACTCTGGTTCCACACTATAGAAATTTTTGGATATTGACTTCCAAATATCCTTTGGTGCAAAAGCATCATTCTCATAATAGAAAAATGGTGCTCCTTGCATGAACACATTGATTTCCTCCAAGCGTGGCCCAATAGGTTTCACAAGAACTCCAAAACCAGTTAGTCCCTCCAGACATAACTTGTGTTGGATTTGTAGAAATATGTATCCTAGGACAATGCAATGCAACCTCTGCTCCACCAATACCAAATAGAAGATAAAGTACTTTAATTTAAAGCCATCAAGATAAAATGCTTTCAAGACATATATTAGCTATAAAAGGAAGCCTACCCTATCATTTGAAGGGGTCTACCTACAATTCAAGTGATCTCTTAATTATAAAATCAATTCAATTCCAAGTGAACAGGCAATCAAGCGTTGAAGGAGAATTCAAGTTGGTGCAGGTGCATTTAGAAGACCAAAGGACTCAATGAAGCCATTAAATACTTTTGAAGGTCTTAGGAGTGAAGAGCCAATCAATTATGATGTCTTAAGGGGGCAAACTTAAACAACACACACTAAGCTTTGATTGCTTAGGTGTGCTGTGGGCCCATTCCTTCCCTTGACATCCCTTCCCATCCGTTTCCGTTAAAAAGACAACCACCATTAGCATTTGAATTCAAACAGTGTTCCCGCATTTGACCACAGAGAACAAAGTAAATGGCATAAGAAACTCTCATCTACCTCCCAGCTGTCATAGAATACCTCCTCGAGGAGATATTCTCATGTCCTTTCCTGCTTTATGCTATCGATGAAAGACATAAGCATCCTCACAATGTAGTCAATGCAACAAATAGATTTCCATTTCAATCAGTTTTATATGCCAACGTACTCTCTACCTATGCCAAAAGGGGAGCTTTGGAATAGAGTATGGGCTTCCATCAAAGCAGAAGGTAAGGGCAATTAATATCAGATGCTTACGGTTGGAAATGCTCTATTTGACATGCTTGGAAAATGTGGAAGTATAGACATGAAAGCACATGAACTGTTTGGTGAGATGCATCAAAGAAATGCGATCTAATGGAATGCTATGATTGCAAGATATGCACAAAATGTGTTTGAAATGGATTTAGAAACTTCCAACCAAATGTGATTAGTGAGTATAGATGTTGTAGTGCAATTGCCCAGGTACACATGCATGAAAAATGTGTAAGCTTAGATAAGGCACATGAACTGTTTGACATAATGCCTCAAAGATCACCCAATATCTAATGACGGTTGGTAGAAAGAAAACATCAAATTTTTGAGAATCTTAAATATTTATTTATTCATCACTATAAATCTATTATGAATTTAGTCTCAATATTGCAGACATCTATTATATTATGAATGCAATATTTAGGGATGTAATCTTTATATATATTTTTTAATTAGGACAAGGTCCTAATAGAATCCCCAACTAATTAATCTAGAGAAAGATACCACTACAGAAAGAAATTCAATCCTCACCACTATGGTCTTGAAGGCTTTTAAGACACTTGGATTCCTATTTTGGCCCGCTTTTCCTTGACCCTATGTTAAGATAGTAAACTAGTTTGAGAGAATCTATTGGGTGGGAAATTGTGTATGGTTGCAATTATTTTCATGCATGGAAAGTGATTTAAAGTTTGGACCAATAGAGGATAAGTATTTCTTGAACCTTCGAGGACATGTGTAGAGCACCGCATGGATGTTTCTCCATTATTGAACTCTTCGAATATGTAAGTAAATTATTTTTGGTTGATGACACAGTAAGTGTGGTATTTGTCTTTTCGATATGTTGTGGATAATATTTGTCATGGAAGATCATCTAAACCCCGAATCCACCTTCATCTTTAAAAACATGTAGTTTAAGGTCAATCATTCATATCTATCTTATCAAACATTAGAGGAGTGAGCTTCTAAAAGTAAGAAGTACCAAGATGTGTGCTCTAGTAAAATTTTTGTAGTCCTAAATATCCACAAAATTTGGAACAATAATACAATTTTTTAATAATATTTAATTATAAAAGAAAGGATTAAAATGGAACTAAACACTAAAAATAAATTAATTATGGTTAAAGGGATAAACTAGGATCAATTCATGAAGGCAAGATCTATTATCTCAAAATTAATAGATACATGCAAGAAAAGAAATATTAAATCTAGAGATAAAATTATTGTAAAATTAAGCTAGCTAAAAGTGAAAGAATGTTGTCAAGCTCTCATTTACTCACAGACTGGAAGAATGCTGGCAAAGGTTGTAGAGGGTAAAGGCTGCTGGCCGTTGTAGGGTCCAACTTTATACCCACCGATCAGATTTTGTTGGAATTTTGTAAATCCATTTCAACAAACATTGTTTGTGCATATTCTACAATCATAGCATTTCATTAGACCATATTTCTTTGAGGCATCTGACCAAACAGTTCATGCCCTTTGTCTATACTTCTGCATTTTCCAAACATGTCAAACAACCTCTGCAATGCAATGCAACGCAATACCTCTGCTCCCTTGATAGGTGGCAGGTCAGGTCGATGCAATGCAACCTTTGCTCCACCAATACCAGATAGAAGAGTAAGTACTTTAATTTAAAGCCATCAGGATAAAATGCTTTCAAGACATATACTAGGTATAAAAGGAAGCCTACCCTATCATTTGAAAGGGTTTACCTACAATTCAAGTGATCTCTTAATTATAAAATCAATTCAATTCGAAGTGAACAGGCAATGAAGCATTCATCAAGAATTGAAGGATAAATCACTATTGAACTTACCCCTATCTCATATAACCCTATGTTGGCTAGGCCCCATAATAATTAGAAAATCCTAATTACTACTATCCTAAACCTTGCATTGACCATCACAATTTCACAGTGAGTTGAGTTAATTAGTCCATTAGCGAGATTGGGAAAGAGTTTGGTATTGAGTTAGGTGTTGGTGGAAGGTTTAAGGAGGTACACTATCATCATAATTAATGTTAGAAAGTGTTGTGTGAAGAAGAATGACCATGAAAGGAGTGACTATCCTAAGTTCTTGAGACTGTCACAAAAAGTGAGTGTTGCGGCAGTGAATCTTCCTTTGACCTTTGTGTGTTTGGGAGGGTAAAGATCCATGGTGGTATATGTTGAGTGGTTGGGAGGGTAAAGACCAACATATCAACTATCTACTTTGACATCCTAGGATGGTATCCACCTACTCTAAAACCTTGTGGGCACTCTTTGTCTGATACTAACATATACATAACATGTGCCTCTCATATAACCCTATTTTGGCTAGGCCCCACCATAATTAGAAGATCCTAATTACTAAAAACACTAGATTCTCCCCTAAAAGGTTGTTGAGTCATAGAAGGCCTAGCTTGATAGCCCTATAGTCTCTCATACCTAAAATGAGAGACTTTTCTATAGCTGGTTACAAACTTCTCTCATGCCTCTTATGTCCTCCCATGTACCTCCTTTTCCATAAGAGACTTTGCCATAGAAACCCTAAATTCATTTGGATTGGTCATGTGTAGGAAAACTGAAATTTTGGGCTTTCAACCCCTAATGAAATAATTGACAAGTAACTTGTCTTGAATGTAATCTACAAACTAAAAGAACTACAAAAACTAACTCTCATGTTGAGCCACTATGAAACCTTATTATCTAAATTGTGAAACTCATCTATGCATCATTGTCAAAAATATTTTGAAATAGAACACACTTTGAAGCACTCCAAAATGGTATCTGGAGAGGGTTTCCAATATGAGTTGGTGCATTTTATCCTCCCAGTACCACAAGGTGGAATCAAGTCCTCTCAAAAATTGCATTGAAAATTATTCCTTTAAGTTTCTCACATATAGATGCAACCCAAAGCATAAGTCCAAGCTAAGTAACCAACACTTATCCTCAACCCTATTTGTGGATCTTAAAAATGTAGAGGATTGGAGATGAATCAACTCTTGAATATGATCCTTTGGCTCATGATATGTGCTTGCTGTAGTCTATACCTATTGTATTTATGCATGATGAGGCTAGGTAATGTGTATTGATCAATATTCTATCTCCTCTATGTGTATTTCCCAAATTTAAGGCAAACTCCTAATAAGCTCCCAAGATGAAAGTATATGCTCCTTTACTACAAGTGGATCCTCATGGCTTGTAAGATTTGAGGTCCATACTCGGGCTACTCATCTTGGTGAAAACTCTCAAAGTGATATGACCCTTCCTTCCATTTCCTACACCCTATTTTCTAACCCACACCTCATAACATTTACCTCACTTCCTATCATTATTACCTTCCATCTACCTTTCATATCCCCTATCTTAACCTCCTCCACTTTCCTACATCCTATCCTAAACCTTAACCTCATACACACTTACTTTTACTTCACCTACCTAACCCCATTCCATCCTTCACATCCTTAATTTATCTCCCTCCATTCACTTTCCTACCTTCCAAACCCCTAACATATCCTAACTTACTCTTTCACCATTACATCCTTCATCACTTACCTCCCTATCTTATCCTAACCCACACCTCATAACCTTATACCTCTCAGCTTCCATTTTATACCACCTTCCTAATGGTACACTTATGCTCCCTTCCAAAACACCGACAAAAAATAGCACTCGATCACTACACAGTTCTCTCATGGTTCTACAACAGGGATTTTCTGTCACAACCATATATACCAGCATCCATAATTAGGATATATTTTACATAATGGCACTCAATCACATAGGTATAGGTCAACCCTCTCCTTAATTAGGATATATTTTAAATATGGAAAGTATTGTTAATATGTTTCAGGCTAACTATATTGTTCATTATTTAAAATGCAGTGTTTAATTAATACATGATTGTAGGATTGTTCAATAGTTTCTTGAGCGCGTAATCAATCTGGATTCTTTCGCTGGAATCGGCATGGGAGGAACCACTTGATGGGGAGGCTTCAAGAGGACTGAAACACACAATGAGATGTGAGGGAAAATGAATAGGGGAACCTACTAGGATGGCATGGTTTTGTTGAGCAGAAAATTCAGACTGACACAACAACTTTGCAATCTATAAAAACTTCAATCTCCAATCCCGAACTCATTCCCACACAACTCCCATTCATATGCACTCTCATGACAAGCACATAGAGGTTCTGCCCTACCACGTATTTGCTTCTTCTACCTGCGACCCATTCCTGCAAATGACCATGAGAATGATAATGTGCATTCTTCTTGCATGCACTCCACCATGTTCAGGCCACTTCACATGGTAGAAATGCGAGCAGGAGGCATATTTACTCAACTATTCAATTCCTCCAATTCACATCCCCAATTGATTTGGAGGGAATACGATGTTGATGGCACAACTATAGCTGTATGGGAGGCACACAAATAGTCAACCATGGAGGTAAGAGCTTTCCTACTCCTACTCCATCAAAGAGAATAACTTTGCGAAGGTTTAAACATTATATACTTATAAACAAGGATTTAGTCTCTCAGCGGGGTATGGAGATGAATCTGCTACTTGTTAGGTGGTTCCGGACGGGATATGCTAGTGTCGGATCAATGGCTTAATCAGCGACATCAACTCCCCTTTGTGCCCACTAATTAGAGATGGGGGGAAAGCGAGGGAGATGGGAAGGGTTGCGGCCAACAATGAGCAGCAAACACAAGGGAGGGGATGGGGCTATGATCGATCCCATCCCGAAATGCTATGATCTAGGTTGGGCAGGCGGGAAAGCAATGGATTGGGTGAGTCGGGGTGGGAATAAGAAGTGTCTGATCCCACCGCGGGTCGAGAACTATAGAAAGCCTTTCTGTTTAAATCCTAAACCCATACACCCCTAACAAAATGCCAAATGGCTTACAAATGGGCCCAAAACATGCCCTTATTACATTAAATAATGCCCAGACTTGAAAATGCCCCTAAACAAACGACAAACACAAAAACATAACAAAATTCCTACCATGAAGCTGGAAAGTTTCCCATCACCTAGTATCCTAGTATAGCTGCTCTTGCAACACCACTTAATTCCATGGCTGGTTCCCTACAGAGGTGGGATTTTGTAATGGTAGAGGTGGGACGAAGTAATGGCAGAGGTCCACAGGATGAAGACATGGGATTTATGAAATGACTTGGTCTTTTTTTTGAAGTAATGCACGCAGTCGTCAGAATTTCGACAAACGTGGGCACTTTTTCTATAAAAACCCAAATGTCATTGCCAATTCCTTCTCCGTCGAAACCAAATGTTGCATTATCGTCGGAATTCCGACGAAATCGGGCATTTTTTCAAAAAAAAATCAAATTCGATCACATTATACCTTCTTCGTCGGAAACCTCCATCAGAATTTTAGGCCAAATGTATTAGTGAGTGGTGCTCAAGGCTAGAGGACCTCAACCTATTCACCAAATTTAGAAATTTGGGCACTATTTTGTGTAAGGCGTTTACTGAGATCCTCTTGTGTGGCATCTACATGATCTAATGGAGGACATGGAGGGTTTTGGGGTGGTGGTGGTGGTTGAGGAGCGACATTTTGAGGGGTTTCTTGTTGCTTTTGTGCAATGATTACATGGTTTTCTTGTGTTGCTTGTGTAGGAGGAGGTCTTTGTTGTCTATTTCATTTTGGGGGATTACTTGAAGAATCTGACATCAAATTAATAAAAACAAAACTTAAATCAATTAAAAAACCCTACTTAAATTAAAATGCAAACAAAAATAATCAAACCAATCAAATCTTACTTGTTCAACAAGGTGCCATTGTTGAAAATTGCTCTCAATGTTGGGAAAATCCAAAATAGTTGCAAACCCATGCGGGTTCTATGTTTTTTTTTTGCTTTTCCTTGTTGATGTTCCACGGGTTTTGGCGTTGAAAATGGCCAAAACCCGTGGCCTACACCCAAAAATAATGTTTGTCAAAACCCGTACGGGTTTTGAGAAACTTTTAATTTTTTATTTAAAAATAAAATGTTCCTCAAAACCCGTACAAGTTTTGAAGAACTTTTGGTTTTTTAAATTGTTTTTCTCTAGGCTTGGTGTTACCAAGCCTAGCACATTTTTGAATTTTTAGAACCCGCATGGGTTATGAAAATTTTGGTTTTTTTTTGCCATGTGGCCACTTTTCTGTGCACAATCTTGGTGCACTTACCCCTAAACTACATCATATGATTCCATCAAAGGCATTATCCATCATAACCATATTACATTAGAGATAATAAGAAATGTACAATCAACATAGATATACATCTACAAACATCAAGGTAAAATTCTAACATTATGAGAATAGTCTATCTATAATCATCAAACACATAGAGTGAAGATACATCGTATAACATCACATGCTCAATACATCAAATAACATCACTATTCTAACCAAATACATAACATGAAACATCATAGTCATATATAAATCCAGGAAGCACAAACAAGCATCACACACCAAAACCAAAATCGACCAACACCAAAATGAGGGTCAAACCACACGGAACATAAACCACAAAGTCTGACAAGCCAAAAGAGGGAGGGATACTACAAGATCAATCATTTATGTGACTCTAGCTAGTCCTTGTTTAAAAATATTTTATTATATTAATGGTGTTCCATTTGAAAATGATTTACAAGACCTCTTTACAAAGTATACACAATCTAAAACTCCTTATCAAACAATAGCTCATACTTATAATACTCGAAGGAATAAACAAAATGTTGATCAACCCACTTCTTTAACACCTTCTCAACTTGACCTTCTTGAAGCACCTAAACCTTCAACCAGACAACAAAGTGAGTATGATCTTATCAAGCAACTTTGTGTTACTACTGCTAAGATCTCACTTTGGGATTTTCTTCAGACTACTCTAATTTACCAAGGCATGCTTCAAGAACCTCTTAAAATTATTCTTACCTTATTCTACTAGGATAATGGATGTGAATCCATAATAAATCACATTTGTGTGGATTTGATAAATATTACATTCTATCCACAAGAACTCATGCCTCTAAAATTTTAAAATCAACCAGATACATTGATGATCATTTTTTACATTATAAAATTAGCATAAGATAAAATCTCATTGATATTGATTTGATAGTTAATGTTTGTAGTATTGACAAATTACCTAAAACAAAAGTTTATTTGAGCTCTCCTATTGCATCTTATTTTATAATTTATGGTTTAGATAGCACTACGTGGCAAGCCTTGGGCACTATTATTTTTCCTTTAAGGTTGGGACTAGTTATCATGCCTACCCTAGGATATGTTGTGGTAGGAGCTTTACCATACAATATTCTCTTGGATGGACCTTAGATTCATGCTTTAGGAGTGATCACTTTTACTCTTTATCACTCTATAAATTTTGTAGCTAATAATTAACGAGTTACAATCAAGGCTAACCCTAATGATATACATCTATAACAAATGGTAGTAGTTGGTCAAGCATTGATTACACCTGTGTATGGTGAAAAGTGAATAATGGAAACAACAATATTGAAAGACTAAATGAATTCAACCACAAAACCCTAGCCTAACAACAACAAAGATCCACCATAACATATGAAGATTACCTAAGACAATGCAAACCAACAAAATAAAAAAGATTATACCATCACATGTCCACTAGGGTTTGAATCTCCATTCTTCCTATATCCATTGATCTTGCTTGATTTGTTTTCTCTCAGATTTTATGTGTGCACAAGAGCTCAACAAAGAACAAAAATGTGGTTGATAGCTTGATCGCAAAAAGGCTTGATTGCATAAGATTGATTATAATGCTAGGAGCTCAGGAGGGTTGATAATGAAGGAGAGTATCCACTTATATAGAAGACACTGTAAGAAATGGAGGCATAAGATTAAGAGGTGTGAAGATAAATGGTCGGCTAGGATTAAAGGGTAGGTAGAGGAAAAAATAAAATGATAAAGGGGGTAGGTAGTGTAGGAATTAAGAGATGAATGACATGTGTCATAGGTAGAAAAGGCTAATGAAATAATTAAATAAATAAAGATTTATTTAATTAATAGAAGAAGTGGGATCACTTAAATAAATTAAATATTTATTTAATTGAGGAAAGATAATTTAAATAAATTAAAGTATTTATTTAAATGAGAAAAAGGTTTAGAAGAGGCTAAAGTGAATTAATTAAATAAATAAAAATTTATTTAACTAATAGAAGAATTAGGCTTAAAATAATTATATAAATAAAAATATTTATTAATTAGACATGACAATTTTAGGTGTCTACATTTTTCCCCTCTTTGAGACAATGTAGCTGGTCGCGTTGTTTCAAAGAAGATAAGATAAACTGATACAAATTTGCCCCAAGACAAGAATGATATGCCCCCTCGAGAGATTAGATGAAAATGTTTGAAAAGATCGCATACAATCTCTCGATAAGAAATAAAGGCTAAATAAAGGCTAAAAAGGACTGACCAGATATGATGACAAGGTCACACATGAAAAAGACTGACTCAAGAGGAATCAACAAAATCATGTCTATGTCTTAAGAGGCCAAAATTGATAGTTTTGTGATGAACATATGCTATCAATTGGATAAGCTACTGAGAGGATACACTCAAACAGATCCTCTAGAAAAGACTAGGATAATAGATAGGGCTAGGATTGACAATTCTGTGATAGAACATATGTTGCTAATTAAGAAACTACTCAAGAGGATACACTCAAGCAGAGGCCCTAGGATAGGATACAATGAGGCACTTTGTGATGAATATGGAGTACCATAGAAATTGACAATTCTGTGATAGAACATATGTTGTCAATTGGATTAGGATGAAATTGACAATTCTGTGATAGAACATACGTTGTCAATTGGATAAGATACTCAAGAGGATACACTTAAGTAGGTTCCCTAAAAGATAAGATAAAAGCAACACTTTGTGATGAATAGGGAGTACTATTAGGATAGAGTTCCATATGATAGATATAAGTACTAGGATGAAAAAGCAACACTTTGTGATGAACAAGGAGTACTACTAGGATTGACACAATTGATTTGATTGACTGTAGAAGGACCTACCTATGCTAGAGTCACGAGAGAGATTCCCTTCGACTCAGGAATTACAACTAGAGTTGACCTTGGAGGATAGAGAAGCAGTTGAGGCCATGGGATTATGATATATTATGTATATGCTTGAGTTATAGGTGAACATGGTGTTGCTGACTGCATTAGCTGAGAGATGGCACTCAGAGACATGCACTTTTCATTTACCGATGGGTGAGATGAAAGTCACTTTAGAGGATGTGTACAGGATACTGTGGATATCGATAGATGGGGAGTTGGTTCCTTATGATCGAAAGGGAGATTGAGATGCATTGAGATGAGTGTTCCAGAATCCCAGATTGGAGATGAGGGCAAGATATGTGGCCTGGGACACCATGACAGTGACAGGATTGGCTCTACCAGTGGTATTGGAAGGAGTTATCAGTGGGTTTCTCTGTCCAGATAGGATGACACGAGGGTTGGTTGTGGGATGGGGGAGGAATCTAGAGACATTGGTGACTGAGCACACCAGGTTTTCATGGGGGTCGTGTCTCTTGACACACTTGTATTATGAGTTGCATCAGTTTGTGTATCATGGATCAGTAGGATTGGGGTGTGGAGTGACATTACTGTGCAGGTATGAGCATATGAGCATCTTCCGGTTACACATCCGATACACTTTAGAGGTAGGGGACATGGGCACAATTATGTGCATTTGTATGATATGATTACTTCCCAGCCACAGACTGGGAGGCTAGAGTACTGGCGCCGAGTGATCGATGAGGTAGACAGTGTAGTATGGAGGCCTTACTGGGATTGTGAGGAGTGGGAGGAGGTATTTGATTGGGCGAACACCATATGTTATTGAGTGGTAGTTGATTGATAGAGTGTGCAGGCAGTTTGGTAGGATACATCGGATTCCACGTGGCTCAAGGATGTATGCGTGAACAGTGAGAGATCAAGCACATTTAGGTTTGTTACTATCTTATGATCAGGCAGTTGCATAGATGTAGGAGATGGTTCTCATGCCTTGGAATATTTGGGCAAATGTGGAGGATGCAAGGATGGATGCTGAGTATAATGCATTTTGGGCAGAGCATCAGTTTCCACGGTTGACAGATCCAAGGGAATTGATAGAGGGTGATGGTGGGGATGGTGGAGATGATAGTGGGGATGGTGGAGGTAGAGGCAGATGGCGGAGGTGAGGTGTAGTAGAAAAGAGGAGGGTAGCTTGGAGGAGAGATGGAGGAGAGTAGAGATAGGCTCATGTAGTCAGAGGTAGAGGTGGATTTCCTTTACAGGTGCTAGTAGCACAAGTTGCAGGATAGGGACAAGGATAGGGATAGGGATAGGGATAACCACAAGAGAAGCCATGGCAATAGGGGGAGGAGGGAGGAGAGGAGGAGGATGAGCAACTATCCTTGAGATAGATCTGCCAGGGATAAGCAAATGATATTTAGGACTTAGATAGGTATGGAGATAGGCTCATGAGACAACTAAGGGACACTAAGCGGGAGAGAGACCAGGCTATTAAGCGCTACACAGAGGCTAAGGAGGCACTAAAGGCAGGGAGATGGGCAGCAGAGGACACTAGTGCCAGATATGCCTATGTTATATGAGAGGGGGAGGAGATAGCTTATTGGAGAGACTTGTATTATGGATTTGTGCCACTAGATCAGCGGGCTAGGAGATTTCGGAGACCATCACGAACTAGGATGACCACTGGAGGGAGAGACAGGAGATGGGCGTCTAGTGGTGGGGTCATGGGTCCTCCACCACCACCAGATAGAGGGGGAAGGAGAGATGATCCTGGGGTGGGTACTTCTAGGGCTCAGACACCATCAAGGTCGGCTTGCTCTGAGGGAGGGAGTTCATCATAGCCCTAGAGGGCTCCCTATGTATCAGTTGTTGTACCATTTTTGTATGACGATGTAGACACCTTCGAGTGATTTTGTAGCCATATGTATTTTGACATCATTGTATCATGACACTTATGACTTTTGAGATATATATATATATATATATATATATATATATGAGATGGTTCATCCTTGCGGCAACTATATGCATGTGTACCTATGTGATGCATGTTTCTATATGATGCTTATGATATGGATGCAAATATGTACATGATGAAATGCAATATATTTTTGTTCTTTTATGTTTTAATATGTAATGCATATGCAAATGTGAATGTATGAAATGAAGATGAATATGATAATGAAAATAACTATTTACATGATGAGAATGTAAAATGTACTAACATGTGTTGTGTGCAAGATATGGTGCAATTATGATATCTATATGTATGTATGAAATGCCAATATGTGGTAATGCAAGTGCAAACTACATGAAATGCAAATATTTTTGGTGTGTCATTATACTCAGTCATGTGATAGTAGGCTACACAGACTCAGGAAGGACGATGGAGATCAATCAAGAAAGGGGGATGGAAGTTAGAAGATATGGAAGTGAAAGAGCTTCTTGTGCCATTATCATCATTGAGATTTACTATGGCAAATAGGTTAGGACAATCCAAATATAGGTTCAACCCAAAAAGTCATTGTACCTGTTTGCATGGAGATTAGACAGTCACAAACAAGGAATGCCCCAGTTCACACTAGACTCACAATGTCCTCATATCCTTGGATAGGTCATATCATTACTGAGAGACAATCCATAGATAGCAAAACAAATAGGTGAACATATCCCATCCTCACCTTTCTAGTCAAAGACATCCTGAAGATAGAATCTCTAGTCAGAGACATCCCAAAAAAGCTAAAAGACATGTCACCAAAAAGATAAAATCAAAAGAAAATCAAGACTCGACACCAACATCCACTGTAGTTCTCAAGTTTAGTGTCTTTTGTCACTCGTATAAGTCTATTTGATTGTGGTCACAATGTTTACCTTCAGAAAAAAGGATAGATAGAACTGAACCATAATGTTGTTTGAGTCTGTCGAAAGAATTGATTTGTTGAAGCTCGTTGTTGCTATGTCTCATCTGTAACTGACTGAATCCATGAAATTGATAGTTTATTGTGAAGAAGATGAAACTTTATTGTGGATCTGTGATGCAAGTGTTGCTTTATTGTGGATTGTGCACGGGAAGACTGAAGAAAATTGAAAGAAACTATACTCAAAACATGTAATGCTCTCAGTTCACATCCATCACTAGACTTAAGATTTGCCTTAGCTACAGATAGGACCTAATTTATTATGAATGGATGGAAAAAATTGGGAGAAGGTGTATAAAAGGCAGTAGGGGATGATAGGTATGTGCGAAGGGGAACAAATCTTAGGTAGATCAACAACCAGCCATGATGGGATTGGTTAAGTTTATTACGGATCGATAGGCTATGAGTGTGGGAAAAGTGAAGGAATGAGATTGAATCCTAAAGGAGGGAGGAGCAATGTCTCTACACATGGTGCCAGTAACCCCGTTTTCACCATGGTACTTGCCCAGTGTGCCACTGAAGTGGTTTTCATCGTTGGACGAATTTATTTCTCTTTACTTTTTTTGAATTAAAAAAAAAAAATTGTGTCCCAAGGCACCTGTTTGCCAGGTTTTCACCAAGTAATGATTTTTTTGTATTTTTGAATTTTTTGATTTTTTTTTATTTTTGAAGTTTTTGATTTTTTTTAATATTTTTCAATTAGAATATATTGAAGAGCTATGTGTAAAACCTGCAAAGATGCATGTTGTTGATAGGATCTTCCAAAGGTCCCCCATCTGGTGTTGAAATCTTATATGCACCTGATCCATAGATTGTTGTAATGACGTAAGTACCAAGCCAATTTGGTTCGAACTTGTCCTTCTCTTTGTCTTGGTGATTTCTAGGATTTTATCTAAGAACTAAGTCACCCACCTCAAATGTACGAGGCTTAACCTTATGATTGTAGTTGCATTTTTCCTTGACTGAATGATTTGTAGATCGAGTGACTGTCTTCCTTGATAAAGGAATTGAGATAGAATTACTAATGTGTGGACTATGTAGGCCCATATGTGTGTCACCTAAAGAAGTTTGGGAATCCTTGATAACAAAATCCCTCGAGGAAGTTCCATTAAAGGTCCATGATGTGTCGCCAGAAGGGAAAAGATGTGCAGAACAAGTGGATGAGTGATGAAGGCTTATGATTGTGAAAAGGAGTGAAAGTATCATGACATGATGGAGACTTAGGATCAAAAAGTATTCTTTTTTACTTGAAATTTTAGAACTTTTTCCCCCAGTTATTTTGATATTAAGGGAGATCAACTCTTGTTTATTTTTTTGTCATAGGATTTTTATCCTTGACTTTGATTTTTTCAGAGTCCAGTAGATTTTGATTTTGATTTGGACTAAAGGACTTTTCTTTATTTTTGACTTTTAGATTTTTCTTTTCATAGCTTGATTTTTGATCCCCAATTAGTAAGGGCTTTTGTGATTATTGTTGATCCAAGTCTAGGAGCAAAGTGGAAATGGAATGAGTGGATGAAATGGTTAGGCTATATGATTTCTCAAGAGGGTTGGTGATACACTCAATATATTCTTTGTTGAAACCACTCTTAGGACTATTGATATCAAAAGCTGCTTGCACTGCTAGAGGAGATTTGTAGTTAGACTTAGTAGCCACAACACTTTGTGGTTCATACCCAATTCCTTGGCATTGCAACTTGTTCTTAGGTTGTTCCTATCGACTAAATGTCTTAGGAGATAGTGAGAGTTGATCAACATGAAATATATACTCACCACATCCCATTTCTTTAATATTGAACTTTTCTTTGATCTTTGCTTGCTTTGATGTAGAAGCTTTCAAGGATTCTAAATCAACATATGCTAATGAAAGAACAACCTCTCGATTGACTGGGATTTTTATTTCTGATCTAGGTCACAAATTGTTGCAATACATGAATGGGTTTGGATAAGCTTTGACGGTCACTTCAACTCCATTGTGTGTGAACTTGATACATCGATGATATGTTGAGGGAACAACTCTCATTTCATGAATCCATGGGTGTCCCAAGAGTATGTTGTATGTGAGATCTAGATCAAGGACTCGAAAAACCACATCCTTTGCAACTGGCCCAACTTTGGGAGGTAAGGTGACTGTGCCCTTGGATGAGTGCTCTTCGTCATCATATGCTTTAATGTGATTGTATGTGTAAAATTCATAGCCTTTTCAGAATATCCCAATTGTTTAATAGTGCTCAATGTACAAACGTTTAGACCTACTCCTCCATATATTAGGACTTATTTTATTCGGTGTTTATGTAGGAAGGCTTAAATGTGTAAAGGTTCATTATGAGGTTGGGTAACAAATGCGTCATCGACTTTTGTAAATGTAAGGGAGTGTGGAATGAAAAGCTATCCCACCATGGTTTGAAACTGGTCCACATTCAAATCAGTGGGTATGGAAGTTTCTCTTAGGACTTTGTCAAGTATGGCCTTATGCGAAGGAGAGATACACAACAATTCTAGGATTGAGATAAGCATGGGTGTCTTCCCTAACTATTCTACTAGGTCGTACTTAGGTTTGGTCGATAAGGAAGTGGTGGTTTTAGTTGGAGCACCTGACAGGGTGACTTTACCTTGACGGGTTGTGACATTACATTCAAAGGCAGATTCAGAAGAAGTTCCAATGCCTTTTAGGACAACTTTGGCTCTTTGAGTAGAACTTTCAGGAATTTTGTCTTTTATGATAATAGTAGAAACATAGTTGTCCATCGAAATGTGATTAGCGGTTGAATCATAATCATAGGACACTTTGGTATAGTTAGCTTGCTCATCTGTGGCTTTGGCTTTTCCCTTGTCATGTTTAGGGAATGGTTCCTTAAACATCTCATGTTCTTGATTAGATGTATTTCCCTCAATCTCAATGTCACTTCTATCAATAAGATCCTGTATAATGTTCTTCAAGAGATGGAAATTTCCTATTTTATGTCCCTTGCTATTATGATATTCGCAGTACTAATTTTCATTCCACCAATTTGGTTTGACTTTTGGCTCATATGGAGGATTGTCTAGAATTGTTACTATCTTGTTTGCCACTAGCTTCCTAAAAGCCGACTCAAGTGGTTCTCCCAATGGGGTGTATTTCTTTCGTGGTTTTGAAGTTTCTTGAGTATTTACTTGGTTGTTTGTAGAAGAACCTTGATCCCAAAAGAATGATTTTTGGTCTCATTGTGTTAGCATCAACAACACCATCATTTGTTGTGTTCTTGTTCTTGTTCCAAAATCGTGGCTTATCTTTTCCTTTAAAATCCTCTTTATTTCCTTTGAATATCTTGATTATACCTTGCTAAATTAAGACCTTTTGTATTGTTAAGTCTTTCTCAATGACGTCCTTGATAGTGGAAGAACAAGCTTTCCTCAAGTCATAACCAATTTCTCTGTTGACATTTTGTGTAAACATCTCTACCATTTTTTTTTGTGGAATTTCGCAAGAGCATCTGCTAGCTAAATTCTTCCATCTTTGTAAGAATGATGAAATGACTACCCATCTTTTTGTTTGGTATTGCACAAAGTGGTAACTGATATATCTGTCTCTATGTTATATGAGATGTTGTATGAAATCTTCTGCTAGATCACCCCATGACTTAATTCCAGGTGGAAGTTGGGAGAACCATTTCATAGCTTGTTCACCTAAGCTTTGTGGAATCAATATCATCAAGTATGTTTCTTCTGCTGCTACCTCAATGCAAGCTGTGAAAAAATGTATTATATGTCCCTTAGGGTCCCCTTTACCTCTGTACTTTTCAAACTTTGGTGTTACAAAATGTGGAGGGAATGGAGGCATTAGAATGCTTCTATCAGATGGGTAAGGACATATGTCCTTCATTGTGTATTTTTTCTTTGGTGTATTCATGTCCGTCATTTGCTTTTGTAAGTCCTTTATCTGCTTTTGCAAGTCATTTTTGGGTGGTGTCTTTTCTCTTTGAGCTAGTCCCATGTCTGAGCCACCGGGCGGAGGAGGAGGGATATAATGTATATATGCATGGTATTGATCATAGATGTGTTCATATGGAGGAGGTCTATAATGATAATGCATGTAGGGACCACTCACTAATACATTTGGCCTAAATTTCCAACGAAGGTTTCCAATGGAGAAGGTATATTGTGAACAAATTTGATTTTTTTTTGAAAAATTTCTCGCATTCGTCAGAATTTCGATGATAATCCAATATCTATTTTCGACAGAGAAGGAATTGGAATGAAATTTATTCTTTTTTACAAAAAGTGCCCGTGTTCGTCAAAATTCTGACAACCATGGGCATTACTTAAAAAAAAAATACCAAGACATTTCAAACATCATTTTCGTGGCCTCTTCCAATTCTCATGTTGCCACCCCAGTAGTGTACTACCACCTAGAGTAAGTGTACTCTAGGTTTTGGATGAGGCACATGAACCGTTTTGACCAATTAATACCAGCTCCAAGTAATGTCGGCTCATGGAATAGGGTTTGTGAAAATGGGAGCAGTGTCGGTTCATGAAATAGGGTAGGTGTAAAGCTCTATCAACATCCCCTAGCCTGTGCGAAAATGGGAGCAATGTCGACTCATGGAATAGGGGCATGCTCCTGGGGGCTAAAGACTAATAGGCTTCATTCCCCTTCTTTCATTCATTAGTATCGGTCACCCATCTATTTTGCACCTGCAGATAGTGATGTTTCTGATTCTCCATTGGCCTGGGCACAGGTGTAAAGCTTTGTCAACATCCCCCAACCTATACGAAAATGGGATCTTTGAAATGGCACGCCGACTGTTCGATAGACTGCCTCAAAGAAATTGGAAGTTTTGGAACAAGGTATGAACATCTATCATAGGATAAATAATAGAGGAATTTTGTCACATGTTGTAGCTACAATTGCCAGGGTACATGTTTTAAAGATGTTTTATATCATAGAATCAACATTCCAATGTCTATTTATTTTTTAAAATTTGGACATATCACATTCCCAACTGATGTCTATTTTCATTAAAATATTCCTTTAGGCAAGCAAATTTGTTGTTCTCTATATGAATTATGGGGTTTGAAATCTATTTAGTATGATTGTGTAATATCCCTTGTCCAATGATGACTGAAAAACAAGGAATATTCATTGTCAAATATGTGTGTTATGTTGTTTGCTACTGTTGTGTGTTATGCAGACTGCTATCTCAGAAGTTTTCAGTTTGGTATAGAGGTGAACCATCACATATTTCTCATAAAATGTACAACTACAATTTGACTGCAAGTGAAAGAATGATAGCCAAGAATGCATATACAATCAAATTATGATGATCTAACACCAAATTAGACTCAAAATCAGAATGTTTATCTTGCTGACATTATGTCAAACAATTGGTAAGAGTCCTCAGAAAATGGGCATATGATGATGCAACCTCAAATTCCTCTTATTTGATATCTAAAAATGATAAAAATAATTTGTGTCTTAAATAATGAGATCAACAACTAAAAATGGGAAAATAATATCCTAATTACGACTGCTTAATTAGTATAAGATACTATTTCCAATATTATACTAAGGATAAATATTCAAAAAGTATAATAATTACACTAATACATATATCACTCTCATGCCTTCCTTAATTTGATATGAGGTCCCTCTATCCAAATATGAAGTCTCAAGGGAGTTGTATGTGTCAATTATTCAAGCTTCTTCTAAATCTATTCCAACCTCTTCTTCCAACACATGTCTTGATGATGGTTGAGGATCTTTAAACTTTGAAAATATGAATGAACACACTCCTCTAGACATGATTTAAATACAAAATTTAATTATAAACATGGATGCAATGGACATGATTTAGGATGTGTGAAATGAAGTGTGGAGGTTCATGATAAATATACATTTCATTTTTTTTTGAAGATTTAGGTTTCTATCTTCCTCCTTTGTTGACATCCCCTCCCCCATTGTCTAATATATCTATGACTTTTCCAACAACTTTTAATCACAACAAGAGATAATTTTGTATGAGTTTCTGAAAGCCAACTTTATTACTCTCCCCTCAAAAAATTGAAGAAAAAACCATAAATAAAATTAGGACAAAATTACCTATTAGGGGCTCATTGTCATTCATGGCACTAAATACAATTTCATGTGAAATCATACTTGGGAGGCAACGTAATAGCCTAGTTCTTCTTGTCTCTACATTGTGGAGAAAGAATAATAGTTGTCAATTGTTCCTCTTTTTTAAGGATCCACTTTACCTTTGTTGATTTTTATCTTTTATAAATTGATATCCTTGCATAGAATTGTCCTCAATCCAAATTCTCTCCTTGCTTGGACATGTGTGTTCCTTGATCAGGACCTCTTTCTTTCTTGAAATGATATGTATTTTATGAACAATCTCTCCTTAGTGATAGAAAGTGTACAATCCTTCATCAAGGATACCATTTCCTAGCAATATGGAAGGTTTGTATTCTTAATCTCCTGCCCATTTCTTAATTTAAAAGATGATATCTTTATTAAATATCTCCTCTATTTTTGGAGGTAGACATCTTTAGGAAAATATATCTTCCTCCCTCTTTAAAATGATCCCTTTACACTTGTTGAAAAATATCCCTTTTACAACTATCTCTTCCTTTCTTATAGCAATGAGGAATGTACAAGGATCTTTCTTCCTATCTTGGAATGCATGTATGTTTATTAAGGGTATCTTCTTGGTGTTGAAGGTGTTTATCCTTGATCGCTATCTACCTTAAGATATCAACCTAGAGGTATGTTGACATCTTAAGGGGAGGCATATGAGCTCTCCCTTTTTCTCGTGTTAATTCATTTATGTTATATCCTCAAACTAGAAGTGTTGTGTTACATAGCACCCCCTAGGGCATGGTTATCATTTTTTTGAGATTCGTTAAAGGTTACTTGGAATAGGATGGATTTCTAGTGTGATCATTGTTGTTATTTACACCTTTGAAAGTGTTGGTTATTATTGTTGTTTGTGTTTTGTGTCACCACAACAACCATTTTGTAGTAGAGTTTTTGGATTTCCATGGGAACAAATGGTTTTGTTTGTTAATCTTCTCTATCATGGATCACCTAGCTTAACACAACTTGCTAGCCAATGAAATCCGTGATGTAGCATGAATCCCCCAACATTACACAACTTGTTAGCTAGTAGTATTCACGTTTCTTCTCTTTTCTCTTATCATATGACTAATAGTAAGCATCTCCTTAGTAGACCTAGAAGTCACATCTCTTCTCCTGTGATAGAGTGTTCAAGTAGAACTATTGGGACTAGGAGGTGCAGATTGACCAGATCCTCCACCTGTCGGATGTAGACAAAATGAATTCTTTTTGGATTAGGATGGTACACAAAATCTACTATCAAAAGGTTGTCAAAAATTCTTGGGACTAGGAGGTGTGAACTGGCCTAGTCTTCTAATTTTCATGCCATCAAAAATTGAGTTTGATTGTGATCATTTACTTCGCCAACTTCTTCACACGTAAGTCCTGAATCAATTTCCTACACACAAAATGACGAAAATAGGTTTGTTGATGGGGGATTTCCTAGGTCAAACCTTGGGTTGTGAATTAACCTTGAAGTATAATGTTTTTCTTTTGAGGGAAAGGATAGATCTAATCTAAAACTGCTTGAAATTGAACATGATACCTTGATGAATCTTTCTTGAATCCTCACACAAGGTTTTAGGATGTCATGCAGAATGTTGATCATGAATGTTGTTCTTTAACTTGAATTCTCCTTCAATGCTTGATGAATGATTGATTTCTTGTTCACTTGGAATTGAATTGATTTAATAATTAACAAATCACTTGAATTGTAGGTAGACCCCTTCAAATATTTGAATTTTTGGAGCCGACTGACATGAAGCTAATTTTTTTTTTTGCATAGATGAGGCAAGAACTGAGGGGTCCTATTTTGGGTCCCAATCACAAGTACCAGGGCACCTAAGACATCCTAGTCTTGTCAATGAGGACTTAGAATTGAACAGAGGTTGAGGAAGGAGTTGAAAATGCAGATTTCAAGACGATGTGAGTAGAATCAAAGTGGGAACGAAGCAAAACATGCCTAGGGGATATTTAGGATGGGACATGATAACTCAATGATGAATGGTGAGTACAAAACCGGTACTAAGAGGGGGGGGGTGAATTAGTACAAGCACAAAAACTTCTACAGAACCGATTTGATTGCAGACTATAAACTGCTGGCAATCCCTAACACTGGTCCAAACCAGACTACTGTCGGTTAAACATAGTGCAACTATGAAAGACATGAACCAGTCAATCTTCTTAGCTTTCCACACAACCTACTCCCTCATTTCCACTTTGTCCTTATGCATAAACAGATAATCTATCATCAGAAATATAATAACTTACTAGATCAACATGATTCACCGCTTGATAGAAAACAACAAAGCATCACATGAAAAAGACATCACATATGACACACATATTTTTCACGTGGAAACCCAAATGGGAAAAACCACGGTGGGGATGAATACCCACAAGCTACTTTGAACTCTTTAGAAGTCCGCTCTGTTAGAAGCCTAGTCAAGTTAAAGACTATTACAACAGGTTCTGTTAGGAACCGATCCTGTTAGGGATCACCCGGTTAAGGGATGGCTAGAATACCCGGTTAAGGGTTAAACCCTGTTAGAGGTTACCTTATTAAAGTATTTTATGAACTCAATGGCTTTGAGTCACCCTGTTAAAGGATTTACAGCAAGCTAGTTAAAGCTACCCGGTTAAGGGAATTTCCAACTGTTGAAGTAGTGAAAGATCAATAGGTATTACAATAATCTGGTAATAGCACTCAATGCCAATGCAGATTCGCTTTAGTTCCTTCCTTCTGCACACACACTATGCAGGTATCAATCCTCTTATCTGGTCTGGCAAGAATCACGTATCTCTGCACTTAGATACACACACAACATTTGACAACAACCTCAACATGAAACACAACATCGACCTTATAGAACACAGATAGGTCGGCAACATAAACCCTAAACCCTAAACACTTAGGTTAAGCAATTGATCAGTTCAATCCTGACCATTGAGAACTTTGCATTTGAATACAATGGTCTTGAACAGATCTCAAGACATTCTCCATCATTCGTTCTTCACCGCTTCATGGAGGCAATAACCCATCATGCGTTCTCCACCAATTGCAAAGACTTTGCACATTACCAAGGTAGATAGGATCAATCTCCTTTATGCAAGATCCTTCACGTGCACGAGACTGATGTGGCAACATGATCTGATCTCCATTACAATGCTAACTCATCACACAATGTCATCGGGCTTGGAACACTTCAACCGAAAACCCTAAAGCTAAGACTACCAACTGGTAGTCCTACCACATTCCATGTACCGGTTCTCATTCCGACATACCAATTCCGGTTCACAACATTATATCGGTTCACTTATTGCACATATACCGGTTTACACCACCATACCAGTTCTCTTTGCCAGTTGCTTAACTTCAATTTTCCAGCTCACTTCTCAGCATATTGACATCAATGACAACATACAATATCATCATGTCATCATACTCTTGCACATATGCCAACAGGACATGCTAGAGTGGGCATCAATGTCTCAAGATCAGATGGACCTTAAGTGATTGTCTACCTTGCATATGATTTGTTTGGGTGATATACTTCACCATTCTACTCACAAGAATTTTATTAAGTCTCACCTATAGGGCTCATAACTTATTAATGATGCAGTCAAAGTCCTTCATGAAGGATGTCTAGAAGTATTATTGGATGAGTCTTTGTCAAGTGTAAATAAAATACAATTGATGCTTAATGGATTTAAGGAACGTGCTTTCAAATTGGAAGCCAAAGTTTTGATGATGTAGAGAAGAAGGTGGAAGAGAAAAGACTAGAAGTTTTGGTGATTAGATGTAGTCGCAGCATACATGTTTTAAAACAAATGGCCTAAATATACTAAGGACATTAAGGATCACATAGATATTATAGCATCACAAATTGCACAACCATACAATACTATATACATGAAGAATGATGTAGAAAGAAATAGAAGGCTTCAAATAGAAAACTTGTACATGCAACTAAATCCATTGACTAATCAGAAGAACACAATTATGAAACGGTTCGATCGTCTGAGAGATGTTGTAGACTTGCAACTCACCAGCATGGTGAGACTATTTGAAGACTCTTAGAAGCTTGATTTTGTGGTGAAGGTTTTATATAATTTTAGGGAGGTAGAGGATATTCTTTTGAATATTTAAAGTCAATACAATATTTTGGCCTCTACGTAAGAATATTGGAAGACCTCTTGGTATCAACTCAAGTTCATTCACAAGGGCATCATGTCCCCTGCCATGCAAGATACTTAGTTTTTGCAGGTAAGGATTTTTTTGTTTTTGCACAGACATATGTAGATGAGTAGAAGATTTTTGGAGCACAATTTTGGTTCTCAATTTCGTTCATACACTAAGGGGGCGATGATGAAGATAGGGGAAGAAATTTTGTAGAGATTGATGGAATTTGTACAATGATGAAGAGACGTCCTTATCTTTGATGTCAAAGGGGGAGAGATATATTGGTGTTTTGGTGGTTTCATGAGTGTTTCCATCAATGACAAAGGGGGAGATGTTTTAAATATGATTTTGTGTTGTCATTGATTTTTTCGTACTCATCAAGATAACATCAGTCGATGACCTCTCTTCTTGCTGAACGATGCGAGTTATCCCGCTAGTCTCATCGGGCATCAAGATAGCTTAAAATGTGTTCAAACAATGGGTATAGAGGCTGAATACATAGTTGATTGTAATGTGGTATAGTGAATTCAAGATTTTGAAATTATTGAGTTTTTATTTATCCCTTGCTATTTATGGTTTTTTAAGTTATGGTTGTATTTTCACTATTTTATGGTTTATTGGTTTGTAATGGTAATTTAATGTTCTTTCATATTTTTTTATAGATACTTTATAATAGCCTATTATGGTGATTTTTTCTATTATGGATAATGTTGTGGGTCAGACGGGTTGGCCGTCGGTGCATGAAAGCATTGCATGAGTTCTACTTTTAAAAATTACATGAAACATTTTTTAATTTATTTGATTCAATGTTATTTGAAAAAAACATTATCAATGATGTTTCCTTTCTCCAAGAATTGGATCTAGGATCTTTCCGTCAGATAATATGTAACATCCAATGACTAAATCTTTTCTTTAGAAATTCTTATTTTATTTAATTATCATCTAAGCGTGAATTATAATTTATATCTGTGCGGAAGCAGAAGATACAAGTTGAAGACTCGTGTGCAAGTAAATTTCGTAAAAGAAAGCAAGCAGGCATTATCTTGAATGACATGGAAACAAGCTCATCAATTGCCTAGAAGAGAGCAATTGGAGAAAAACATAGCAAAGTGTTAAAGGGTGATAAATACATAGAGAGTATGCAATACAAACAAACAATGTCTGGAGTGTGTGATGTGATGTCTCTAATTTATGTCCCGAGGGACTAACTGGTTTTGGAATTCCTGGGAAACCTATTGGGCCACACTTGGAGGAAATCAATGTGTTCATGCAAGGGCCACATTTTTTATATTATGAGAATGATGCTTTTGCACCGAAGGATATTTGGAAGGCAATATCCAAAAATTTCTATAGTACATGGAACCAGAGTTGGTGGACTCAAAGTACTTTTCGGCTTCCAGAAGAACAAGAGGTTATGCACACAATCTCCCAATAGAAGGGTGATTTCAATCATTACCTCTCCTCCCCATGACTATTCAGGAAGCACTTCCTCAGATAAAGGACTATTAGCCTCCATGGGATCAAAGAAAACAATTGAATTGCATAGACTCTAGACGATGTGGTGGTGTCCTTCGTGAAGAACTTTGCACTATAATTGAAAATTCATGAGGGAAACTACAAGATAGTGAACAAAAATACATTCTTGAAAAGTGCAAAGAATGGAACTTGGTTTGGGTGGGGCTAGGTTAGGTGGCTCCTCTAGAGGTTGACGAGATAGAAATTATATTAGGATTTGAAAAAGATCACACTCGTGAAACTTCATGTGCGACTGATCGATTGTGCTTTTTTGGTAATGCATTCCAAATAGATACAGTTGCATACCATTTATCTATCTTGAAAGCATTTTATCTTGATGGCATTAAATTAAAGTACTTTCTCTATTTTCTGGTATTGGTGGAGCAAAGGTTGCATTGCATCGACCTCAAATACATATATTTCCACAGCTACAAAACAATATAAATGTATCCCAGGTCGATGCAAAGAAACCTTTACTCCAAAGATCACTAGAAAATAGAGAAAGAACTTTAATGCCATCAGGATAAAATTCTTTGAAGATAGATAAATGGTATGCAACTGTATCTATTTGGAATACATTACCCAAATAGCGTAATCGATCAGTCGCACACGAAGTTCCACGAGTGTGATCTTTTTCAAATCCTAATATAATTTCTATCTCGTCAACCTCTAGAGGAGCCACCTGATCTGGCCCGACCCAAACCAAGTTCCATTCTTCACACTTTTCAAGAATATATTTATGTTCACTATCTTGCAATTTCCCTCATGAATTTTCAATTATAGTGTAGAGTTTTTCATGAAGGACACCACCACATCGTCTAGAGTCTATGCTTCAATTTTTTTCTTTAATCCCATGGAGGCCAATAGTCCTTTGTCTGAGGAAGTGCTTCCTGAATAGTCATGGGGGGGAGAGGTAATGCTTGAAATCTCCCTTCTATTGGAAGATTGTGTACATAACCTCTTGGTCTTCTGGAAGCCGAAAAGTACTCCGAGTCCACCAACTCTGGTTCCATGCACTAAAGAACTTTTCAAATATTGCCTTCCAAATATCCTTCGGTGCAAAAACATCATTCTCATAATAGAAAAAAGGTGGCCCTTGCATGAACACATTGATTTCCTGCATGCATGGCCCAATAGGTTTCCTAGGAATTCCAAAACCAGTTAGTCGCTCCGGACATAAATTAGAGACGTCACATCACACACTCCAGACATTGTTTGTTTGTATTGCATACTCTCTATGTATTTATCACCCTTTAACACTTTCCTCTGCTTTTCTCCAATAGCTCTCTTCTAGGCAGCTGATGAGCTTGTTTCCATGTCATTCAAGATAATGCCTACTTGCTTTGTTTTATGAAATTTACTTGCACACGAGATTTCAGCTTGTATCTTCTTCTTTCGCACATATATAAATTATAATTCACACTTAGATGACAATTAAATAAAATAAGAATTTGTAAAGAAAAAATTTAGTCATTGGATGTTACATATTATCTGACGTAAAGATCCTAGACAAATCTTGGAGAAAGGAAACATCATTGATAATCTTTTTTTGCAAATAACACTGAATCAAATAAATTAAAAAAATTTTATGCAATTTTTAAAAGTAGCTAATCTCATGCAATGCTTTCATACACCGATGGCCATGTCGTCTGACCCACAACATCTGATACCATCAGAATTATGATGGAAACTAAAGAAACATCCGACAAGGATGCTATATGTCCGACATCACTTCCTTGTCAAAGAGTCATCGATTCATGGTAGTGGGGGAGCGTCGGAATTCCGACCGTAATCCGATGACATTTTTGGCCCAAGGAGAAAACATAGAAACCGTCTGAAGAGTTCATAACGTCATCGGACTACTGAGGCAAATGGCATTGTTGGGAAAACCAACGATGAGTTTTTGACAGTTACATTTGTCAGAATTTTGACGTGGTGTCGTCGAACTTCCACAATTAGCCGTCGGAGATTAGGCCAAAATGTACTAGTGACTTGATATAGGGTCATAAGGTATATCATGAGTTTTCTCTTGTGTATTGCCCCCAAATTTGACATGGGGTTTTCTTGTGTCCAAATTTTGAGTATGTCTCTGAATATCCAATTGCTTTTGAGGTTGGTCCTTAGCATTGGTATGCAATTGAGTGTACTTATCCGCATAAGATTTCCATAAAGGTCTGCATAGATGAAGTTGTTCATGAGATGTTCTTTCGTGAGTATCATAAGCTTGACCATGTGTATTTGGGACCTCAATTTTTTGATTAAAGGATGATGGTGACTCAGGCACAAAACATGGTCCTCTATTACCTCCACTATTAAGTCTCCATTGATCCATGTTGAGTTGACTTTCTTGAGTAGGTCGATTTTCCACTATTTGGGACATGTCAAAATCATGAGGTATCTTAGCTCCACTTTGTGCCATCACTTGTGAGAAATATTGTCTATCTCTTCTCATGATCTCCTCAACCAATCTATTAAAATGGGGATCCATGATAGTTTCCTCCACCTATGCTAAGTGTACTAAAATGTTGTCCACATTGTCATTTTGTGCATCATTGTTGTTTGTGTCATCCATGCTCTCAACATTCTGAATGTTTCTATAGATGTCCATGTCAGGTAATGTGGTATGATCAGAATTTAAAAAGATATTGCTTTCATACTCATAGCCACTCATGTTTGCGGACTCTTCAGCCACTTTATCTTCCCTCCTAGATTTTTGGGAACGGGTTTCAACCATGAACTAGGGCTTGACCAAGATGTGTTAGACTAGATGAAAATGGAAAGAGTATGGAAGACCAAGAGTTGGATGGAATGTAAATGAATTTGAGGTGTACTTGTAATGTCTAAAGTGTAAGACCAAGTATGTATGTAGTAGAGTAGGTGTGGCTTCCAAAGAGATGATAGATCTCTTGATGAGGTAAGTTGACCTTGACTCTAAGTAAGACCAAATGAGACCCAAAGGTGATAGACCTTGATGAGGGACCACTTAGCAAAATTTTGTTGTATGTATTGTGTTGACAAAGAAAGATGAGGACAAGAAAGTGACCTTTTGACTCAAGTTTAGACAAATGTGAATGTAATGCAAGGTGTAAAGCAATGATGAACTTTGTGAGACCCAAAAATAGGCCGAATTCTAGATTAAAACTCAAAGAAATAACCTAGGAAGCTCAAGAATTCTGAAACCAATTGCTCTTGTTTTTTGGACTATAGATTTTCTGAATACTGAACATAAACATGCCTGTATACTTCACAGACACGGCTACCCAACACAGACTTGACTAGATACAGCAAAGACGCGCTTCTGAGAATCTTGTGGATTCAGTTTGCTATGATAACACAGATACATTTCTGTCCTACATGGATACTGTTATAGGACATAGATGTGTTTCTATCAGACACAGATGCATTTAGAAAACCCGAGTGTAATTTTTCCAATTTCTAAAGTTGTTGTTGTGACCAAATCTAAATTTTTGACCATTTTTCATGAAAAGAAGACACAATGTTGATGAGGAATCTATGTTTCCAGGTGTTTAGACTCAAAATGACTCAAAATAAAGCGTGTTGTTTGATGTAAAAATATTTTTCATACACTTGAAGACACAAAAGACACAATGTTTTGATGTTTGATCTAGAATGTTTGAATGTTTAAAAGAAAACAAGCACAATTCCTATGGTTGGCCAGGACAATAGTTGTTGATCCCACACGGGGTTTCCCCTGAGGCTATGCTATTCAAAGTGGATACTTAGATGCTTGACCCCACTGGCTCCACCCTCGACACTCACTTCTCCGGGACTGCCAAGCATCAGTCCCCACAAAAACTCCTAGTGGCGAACTTTGTACCTCTACTAAGAACAGTATGTGTGTGGGCTGCTCCAGAGGTCCGACCTCCTGCCCCAACAACTAGAAGGATTTTGGCTTTCTAAAACAAAAAGGTGCTAGTAAGGGCATCCGCTCGTGTGGTCATACATATGACACTTTCAACTCTGTAAATACAGAAGGCTCCCAGCCGATAGGGGTTACGCCCTACTATTGATCAAATTAATTTGATCAAACGGGTTTATGGGGAGACATAGTGTCGGTATGAACTAATCAGCACACGTTACCCATGGCTTTCACCATAAATACAATTATTTATAGTGGTTCGGAAGAGAGAGGTTTGCCTCGCTACCACTTGGGCCATTCACTCCTCACTAGTAGTCCTAGTGACCACATGGGAAGGAAGACCCTCTAGAGATTAAACACAAAGAGCCTATTGCTCAAGACACAAAAGACACCAGTTCAATTTTAGTGCACCAGTTGAAGTGTTTGCTAATCTGTGAAAACAAGGCACACAATGCAAATCAAAAGAAAAACCCTTGCCAAGATCCTACAACAAAGATTTGTTAGTAGATTGGGTTGTTTCAAATGATTACCCCTTCCTGCAAGCAAACAAGTTTCGTAAATTTTAGATCCAAAAGACTATGAAATAGGGGCCTTCGACAAGAGGTTTTTTGATAGATTCAAAAATCTGATTTTCCACGAGTTCTTTTGCATCATAAAAAACATACCACTTGTAAAATTTCAAGACATTTCCATAAATGTAAGAAAATCCAAAAAAAATTCTAATTTGCTCCAAAAATTAATTTTTTATGAAAAATCATAGAAAATGCAAAATTGATCCAAAAACTCTGAATTTTTTATTGGAAACTCTTTATTGTCTTCCAAACCTGCATAAAACAATTCTTGCAAAAATCCCAAGCAGTTTGTGAGATATGATCAAAAGAATGCAAAACCCTAATTTTTAAAGATCTGATTTTTTATGAAATAGTTTGCATCAAAATTAAAATCACAAAGAATAGATCCTATGTAAAATTCTGAGAAATTTCCAAAACTGTAAAAAAATCCAAAAAAATTGCTCATTTTCTCTCAATTAATTTTTTATGAAAATACATACAAAATTCATAGAAAATTCAAATATGCTAAAAAAAATCTTATTATTTTAGTGCACACTTATAAGATTGTTCTAGACCTATAAAAATAATTTTATTCCAAAATTCCAAGTCGTTTATGAGATCTGATCAAAATAATGCAAAACCCTAATTTTTAAAGATCCGATTTTTCATGAAATATTTTGCACCCAAATTTAAATCAGAAAAAATAGACCCCTTGTATAATTATGAGAAATTTCCAAAACTGTAAAAAAATTCAAAAAAGTTGCTAATTTTCTCTCAAAATTGTTTTTTTTTTTGAAAAATCATAAAATTTTCATATAAAATGAAAATATGCTCCCAAAATTCTGAATTTTGGATTGAGAGCTCTTGATACTGTCCTCGACTTGCAAAAAAATTTGGCACAAAATTCAAAATCCATTTGTGAGATCAGATCAAATCTCTCCAAGATCTTGATCTTGTGTCAAAAACCCTAGCTGCACAAGGTTATTCTCCAAATTGTTTTACAAAACAACAATATAGGGTTAGAAAAACCTACAAAAAAAACATAGATCTCACAAAAATCCATGTCCCATCGGGTGTGCCAAAATGTGTATGGTGAAAAGTGAATAATGAAAATCACAATATTGAAAGACTAAAAGAATTCAACCACAAAACCCTAGCCTAACAACAAAAAAGATCCACCATAACATATGGAGATTACCTAAGACAATGTAAATCAACAAAATAAAAATAATTATATCATCACATTTCCACTAGGGTTTGAATGTCCATTCTTCCTATCTCTATTGATCTTGCTTGATTTGTTTCCTCTCAGATTTTATGTGTGCACAAGAGCTTAACAAAGAACGGAAATGTGGTTGATAGCTTGATCACAAAAAGGCTTGATTGCATAAGATTTATTAGAATGCTAGGAGCTCAGGAGGGTTGATAATGAAGTAGATTATCCTCTTATATAGAAGACACTGTAAGAAATTGAGGGATAAGATTAAGAAGTGTAAAGATAAATGGTCCACTAGGATTAAAGGGTAGGTAGAGGAAATAATAAAATGACAAAGTGGGTAGGTAGTGTAGGAATTAAGAGATGAATGGCATGTGTCATAGGTAGAAAAGGCTACTGAATTAATTAAATAAATAAATATTTATTTAATTAATAAAAGAAGTGGGATCAATAAATAAAATATTTATTTAATTTAGGAAAGGGATAAGTTAAATAAATAAAAGTATTTATTTAAATGAGAAAAAGGTTTAGAAGAGGTTAAAGTGAATTAATTAAATAATTTTTATTTATTTAATTAATAGAAAAATTAGGCTTAAAATAATTAAATAAATAAAAAATATTTATTTAATTAGATAGGACAATTTTAGGTGTCTACAACACCTACCTTTCATAATTTTATTACATCATTAACTTCTAATTTATTGATTTATTGACATCTACTGCTATGGTATCAATTGGAAAGGATACCATTAAGAATGATACAACTCCCTAAAAAAGATTCTCCTAAGAAGGAAGAACCCCCTAAAGAAGATAATCCTAAGTCAAGTCCGTCTAATTGATCTTCCAAATATAATAAAAAGTAGATCTAATGCACCTAAATATTCTTAAAATTTTATTTGCCTCTACTAAAATAGATGATTATGGCTCTGTAAAGGATGGTTATACTTATAATATTAATTACACCATAGTAATCCTTCTCATTAGGAGTTGCAATCACATTATGGGCTAGGATTTGATACTCTTTCTAATTCACTATTCTATTTTTGTAGTTTTTGTTGGGTTGTCGCCTTTGTTCATAACATTAAGAAGATCTTACCATCTCTCACCAATTATCCCATATTAGTGGCCATTCTATAATTAGTTACAGTCTAGTATTTGTGATTATCTTTCCCCTCACATAGATTTTATTTTATTCTCTAGGATTTGTGGAGCCACTATTTTGAGAGCAAACAAATTGTATTTGAACAAACCTTGTAATGAGGTTTTTGAAGCATAAAATGTCACGTTCACACAATTCATATTCATCCAAATAAGTTAAAAAATATATACTTTTGTAGATTTATAAATGTAGTTTTTAAAAAAGTTTATGTAATATTTTAATAATTTTATATGTTTTTAATTTTATTTTTACTAAAAGTAGGTTATAATATCATGTAAATTTATGGTCAATTGTTTGGTTAAGAAAAATACTAAAATTTATTAAATATATGTAAAAAATATGATGCACTAGAGAAAGTATTTAATAGTGAGATATATTTTTTTCTACGTTAGATAAATAGTTAAGACACAAATTTATGTTTGAATAAGATAGTTGTGTAAAAATATGATCCATACATTATAAGTTATAAATACAAAAGAAATAATTGAATGAAAAAATATTATATAAAAAATCATGTTTTACTTAATCTTATTTTTAACATTTTTCCAATTAAATTATTGTTTACATTTTATAAAAATTATAATTTAAATACTTTTAAAATATTTTGAAAAATTAGAAACATAAAATACACTAAAAAACTACATTGTATTAGTTTATATCATTTTGAAATTAAAAACATAGATATCAAATGATTCAAGTCATTTTATTTAATTAATAGATTTTAATAAGGATTTACTAATTGATATATTTATAAAAGATGCTAATTATCAAAGTGAAAATTTTATATGCATTCACTATTTGAAAATAGTTCTCATCATAAATGGGCATTGGTCTATTGGTGAATTTGTGTGGTGCCCAACAGGGTTGCCTTCGGTCCATAGCTCAAATGGTTGGCAAGGTTGTGCCAAGGCTTTGGGTTCTTCCCATGTAGGTCCACCATTCAACTCTCGCTAGCCGGGTTTACTTGGTGGTTGGGTTGTTTGAGCCCGCTTAGTCATCCGTTGAGGTATTCTCGTCTCAACCTGCTCCCTCCATACCTCAAAACTGAACAAAAAATAAGACTGAGACAAATTGTAGATGGGTTGCGGGGTTATCCCATGATAAAAAAAATTAAAAAATAATAATAAAAAATGAGCTTAATAGGGATGTTTTTTTGAATGCAAAATCCCAACATCATAAGGGATGAGGTTGGGATCATGTGAATTTGGCAAAATATATACCCCTTAATCCCTAGCTCTTAATTGAGAAACTTGTGTCTAAAGACTTGTGCTCCCATGTCAAATAGAAAATCCTCCATCAAAAATAGTTCTCATAAAAAAAAATTAACCAAAATTATAATATTTAAAAAAAACACCCACAAGTCAGTTACTCTACATAGGACTTATATTTAAAATAACTAGAAATCCTTAATAATATTATATATTATTTACAAAAATATTTACTCATCATTAATTGAAATCGCATAAAGCATAATTTGAAATCACATTCAACAAGATATGCAAAGTGTCGAGTTTCTCCATAAATTTAGTGGTAGAGATGTAGTGAGAGAAGTAGATTGGACAAGGGAGGGTGAAGAGGGGGTATGTATGAAGACTAGAAGTTGAAGATAATGAATTCTGACAGTAGTTGGCGATGGAAATTATTGATAGAAGTTTGCATATTTATTTGTCAGTTTAGATATAATATTAGTGATCAAATTTGGATGGAATTGTAACTATTGATGTGATTACAAATTTGAGAAAGCATTGCAAAAGGAATAAGATGTCTGATTGTGAATGATAGCATTGAATAAGATAAACTTGTAAACTACGGTAATGATTTTTTTTTTGGTCGTATTTTACTTAGGAAGTGAACATTCAGAACGATGTCTCATATAACATGAAATTATTAAGATTATTATTATTAGATTCTTATAGTTAATAATTTCATAAATTTAGTTGTTAACTTAATTCATCGAATTATTAATTTTGTAAATGTTGAACTGTTTATGTTATATTAATGCTTTATTAATTTATTAATGTTATTTAATAATATGAAGATATAAATGTTAAATTACTAAATTATTAGATTATTTAATTATTAATAGTTGGAGACATGTAACTTGTGAAACTGAACTAGATGTAAGTATGTGGAGTTTAGGTTTAGATATATATTGTTTATTATTCAACAATCAATTAATTAGTAGAACAAGATATAGAAATAAAATTTCAATTTTAATTCTTGATTTTCAAAAAGAGTTAAATTAAAATTTCATGAATTAATTATTTTTATTTTTTTTTGATTGGTAATTTTGGATATATTAATTTTCAGAAAATTTCAACAATCTGCTAGGGCCAAGAAGATATCAGCATCAGCCCAAAAAATAGTTCGAACCTACTATGCAGTTTCAGCTAAACAGAAAATAGAAGTACACCAGTACTGTGCATTAATGCACGAAACATTACAGTAATCCATAAAAGTTTTTTAACAGAAATTCAAAGAAGCATAAAGCAAAAAAGGCTCCATATTTTGCACCATAGCCGCTTAGTCTGAGTCGCTCTGGTTCGGCTTCTTCAGCTCCATATCATCGATGTCTGCCAACGCTTTCCCTTTGGTCGCTTCCGTCTTCATCTTTGGTATGCAGTCCAAGTTCCCAAAGTCTGGGTCACCTTCCAGACTGGCTAGGAACTGCATTGCTCTCCCCTCCTCATAACGGTCCCGGAGCTCTCTTCCCACCTCCATTCGCGCCACCACCTTCAACACCTTTAGCACCTCGTCTGTTCGAATCAACTTCACACAAAGCTTCATGGCTTCCCAGCCAATACGAGCTCGTTCCCTGCATTGCTCCTTTAGCCGACTCTCAAGTCCTCTGACAAACAGTAGAATCTCCTCATCTGCTTCTCCTTCCTGGATGCGGATTCCAGTTTGGGGAATCACCATTCCAGAATGGAGTCCAAATTGATTAGGAAATCCCCATTAATGAGCTTTGTCATTGTTAGTTTGACTTTCTCCACTTCAGGTTCGAATTCGTACGCCCATGCCATTATCAGGGAATAGACTTCCATGTTTGTTCTGTATCGGAAATGGATATGCACCAATTCCTCCCCTAGCATCAATCTAGCCGCACTCCACAGCTTATCATCCTTGTATTTGAAGAGACCCTGCAAACATTTGTCTGAGACCTTTCCCAGGAACGGGACCAATTTCTTATCTGTGCGAAGCATGAAATTTGCCTCCATTAAAAGATGCTCGAAACCTGCAAAAAACCAGAAAACTAGACTGCAAAACACCAACAAGCTTTATTAAACCAGATTTTGGCAAATACAATGCACAATAATCGAGTTTGTAATAAATCCGCCATCGTTTGCGACATGGTATAAATGCATGATCTGTGAAATAAATGGAAAGATATTTCACATCAGATTTCCTGCCCTCTGCCATTGTCTCGGACCAATATCTTTGCTTTGAACTTTCATATTTATTACCAAGCCAGTGGAATTGATTTCTCATCCTTGCGAGCCATCAAGCTTGCTTGCTTGTTTAGCTTTTCACAAACTGCATTAATACCATTGCCATACACTCCCATTGCCCTTCCACCATCTGGCCACTTGATCTGACAAATCACATCCAACATTTGAGAGGAGATCCGCCACTACGTTCGCACCTCTCCGGACGTGGGAAACCCGAAAAACTTCAAATGAGGTGAGTTTTTCCCATATTATCTCTATCCAATGAGCTAATTTCCAGGAAGGGGTGGTACCTTTCGCTATTGCATTGATCACTACCTGGGAATCCCCTTCCAAATGTAGTTTGGACACTTTCATGTTAATAGCCAATTCTGTAGCCATTAGTACCGCCTGTGCTTCTACTTCATTGTTTGACCCATTCTGAAGCCGTCGAGCCCCTTTGAATAGGATGATCCCCTTATGATCTCTTGCCACTACTCCCACTCCAGAGATACCTGGGTTTCCCTTAGACGCCCCGTAAAAGTTGATTTTAATCCACTCCTTAGCTGGCAGTTCCCATTTAGGCTCAATTTTTATTGATTCGGACAGAGGACTAATCCTCCAAGACCCATTAACGGGTTATGAATTAAAATTATTAAATAAATAAATTTGTAGATCTTTTTTAAAATTAAATAAAAAATAAGAAGTGTAATATAAAACCATGAAAAAATTATTAAAAATATAAACATAAAATTTCAATATAAAATATATTATACCATTTTTTAAAAATAAATTATACATTTAAATTGTATATATATATAACCGATAAGGGTTTGAAATATTAATTCTCCACCAAATTTAGGTATATCTATATGAATTTAAACAATAAAGGAAATCTGTAAAAATTAAATGTATCTGGGAAAAAAACACGCGGAGAGAAAATCATAAATGTTTAAACATGCACGCTGGCAAGTGGAGCACTACTTCTTCAGGAATGAAATGAGATAATACGACTGCTACAGAACCATAAGCACCTAATCCGTTGTTTTCGAATTCATCAATCTGGTTAGGGTGGAAATTTGCTGGCCAATGGTGAAGGATGAGGAGAGCAATTGGAGGCCATGGAACCTAAGGATTTTATCTAATAATATAGTAGCACATGATCTGGTTTATTAAAATTATCTATTGCAAATTTGTGTTGTATGGTTGATCTATGAACAAAAATTAGAAACATGACACAGGGCCTTTTGTTATGGATTGAGAAGTATTTTGAACTGGAATATATTAATAAGCATTGTTTCTCATGCTCAATGATAATGAATGCTCATCTAGAATAGTTTTGTGTTGCTGTATCACACAGTTAGTTTACCGATATATTTGTAATTAGTGTCAAATGCAGAGATTGGCAGTTTCTTCTAGTAGCACATGATCTGGTTTATTAAAAGAGTATTTAACTTTAAGTATTCCTTTTCTCACCTAAGAGATTCTATGGTCTATGTTTCAATCTCTGTCTATTATATGGGAGGCTACGGTAGAGGATGATTTTATCAGTTTGTGTGTTTACTATCTATTTTTGGTGTGTATTTTTGTTTTTTAGCTGGTGAGGCTAAGAGTTCAAATGCTACCCATGCTTTTTAGGATGCTAAGTTTAATGTGCAGCCGTGGAATCTCTATTTTCAGTATATGCATGAGTGCCCAATAGCTGGGGCGATCTTTGGCGCCAAATTAGCCATTTCTACTGCAGTTTTGAAGAAGTAGAAATGGTCGGAGAAACTAATTTAAACATGATTTGCATTTATTAAGTCTATTTTAAAGGCTGAATACAGAGGCAAAGTTATGAGTTGTGTTTTTACAATGATGATTTAAAAGAAAAATGATTCATAGCGAATGAGTCAATTTGAATGTACATTTCCCGATAAATTATAGTGTTTATGGGGCTTTCATAGTGGGTGTTTTGTGTTTCAAGTTAGGCTTACTTTTGAAAAAAAAAGACATTCCATTAGATCGGAATTTGCAGACAGATTTTGATCTTGCTTGGTTTTGTTGATTTTTATTTTGTTTTAGGAACTTTCAAGTAAATGCAACAAGTAGGCATAAAGCTAAACACCATGACCTTTGGAGTTTCCTGCTAGCATACGCAGAAATGGGAACTTTGAAATAGGGGATGGACATCCATCAAAGCATAATGGATAGAGGAATTTTGTCAATTTTTGTACTTGCAAATACCCTGGTTGATTTATTGCAAAATATGAAGGCATCGACAAGGAATCAAGATTGTTGAAATGAAAACTTTGAATGTTTGTTGTCTCATGGAATGCTAAGATTGCAAGATCTGCACAAAATGAATTTGATGAAAAGGCTTGAGAAACCCTCAATAAAATTGCATTTGGCAGGTGTAAAGATAAACGCCAAAACCTCACGCTTGTGTTAAAATGGTATTTTTGCTGGCATCCTTCTATGCCAAATGGAGAATTAGAAGAGGGTTTATTAGAAGAGGGTTTATTAGAAGAGAATTAGAATTGGAATAGATTTTTTGTTGGATGTGATATATGGTTTGAGTTGCATTTATAAACAATGTGTACATCTCTAATACGGGTGTAGGGTAATGGAAATGCTTTCTTTTGTAATCCTGTGATTTTCTTAAACAAATCTACTAGATTGGGGTAAATTTCCCAAAATCATAAATTTCCAGATAAATGATTTGTGCCCAAAAAATCCCCTCAAACTCAATATGGTATAGATTAATGAAATTTTAAAATACAAATGACCATTAAAACAAATAGAATTGGCAGGGTAAAAACTCGCTTACCAAATCACTAGTAGAATACATGGCCTAATGTAGCTGAGTCATTACCATCGTCACCTGAATCAGCACAAAATGCATAGATAGCGATTTCATCATCAAATGCATTATCACATTATTAGCACATTTGGAACCCATCTCTTTGTTAACAAGGATGTTGAATGGCTATGCAATTGCAAAATTGTTCAGCTTAAATTGTAAGGGAAAATAAGGGAAAACCAGGGCTGAGAGGATTCGGCGCCTGCTTGGATGTTGTCGTGGAGTGCAGGTTTCTCGAATCATTTAGATACCTTCCTAAATCATCCATCCACATTCTTCAATTAGGTGCTCGAAGGGTTCTAGAGGATACCATTATGCTTGCAAGGTTTTGAGTATGGGTGTCGAGGTGCATTGTATGGGTATCAAGGTGCATTTGATCTCTAAAAAAAAAAAAATTCTAAGTTCCTACGAATTTTTTAGAGAGCCAATCTTTTATAGATTGGAAAAAAAATAATGTGATTAGTTTTATTAGTTCCTGCCGACAGGCAGAAACTAACGCAATCGTTGTATGCATTTTAGTTTTCAACCTCTTTCAATGAGCGCTAAGAATTTTTAGAGCTTCAATGCTTGAGCAAAAGTTGAAATATATAAATTGGATTAATAATTAATATTATAGCATTTATATTAAATATGATTCATCAATGCCGTTGACATATTTGATTAAATGAAATAAAAAATAAGAAAATACGTACCGGAAAAAAAATTAGACATTATATTACTTTACTTTGGGAACTGTAGACATATGGTAATAATTATTATTGTAATTAAAGCTGATTTGTAAACCGAGCTGGAAATCTGGGTTGTTGCAAAATGTATCTGTAAAAATCTTTATACATTAAATGCGATTGAAGAATTTGGCAGAGTTCACTTAATTTTTAACTTTTGAACAATCTAGAGTAGTCATTTGCATTGTGTGTTTGGGCTCTTTTGCAACTGATCGATCATTCATTTTCCTGCAAGACAAAGAACAACAACAGTGAGAACATTAGTGACAAAGACAGGTGACAACATTTCGAGTGATTAGCTAGGTGAGAAATGTAAATGTATGTAAATGTTTATGTGAAATCTGTCTCTGATTCAGTACTTCTTTCCTAGTTCTGAAAGATTTGTTAGGGTTTTTACTTCTCAGAAAATATCTATGGTTTTATTTCAGGAACAGAATTCTTAATTTTTTTCCTGCGATTAATTTTTTCTCTCTTAATCCTAGATACAAATCCTAGATGTGGGGAAGCTGAGCACCCATTTCGATATTTAGCAGTTTTCAAAAACCATCGGTTAAATCCTTCACTAAAAACAAGAATTATGAACTCGGGGGCAATAGAACTTCCCCATATTTTTGTCAGAAACAAAAGGAAAATCAAACTTAAAAGAGAAAAAGATGAGGGTTAGGGTATGAGTTTTACCTATGTATGTAGGCGGCAGTAAAATCCAATGGTCGTAGCTACAGCTGTAGCAGCCACTACCAGAGGAACACCAAAACCTGCCATTTTGTCTTTTGCGTTTCCTCAACTCTCACAGAACATGAAATCGGACAAAAATTTGTCTTCCCTTTTAAGCTCAATTCTCATAGAACACGAAATCGGGCAAGAATTTGTAGCAATACGAAAAAGAAATATTATACAATGGTGAGGGATATTGAAAATTTCTGTACGGATTTTCAAGGTTATAATGGAATTTGTATTTTGGGAAGCAGTCCACTACATAGAAGTTTGGGTGAAGTAAATAGAAGGCTTCTTGAAATTCGTGAGCTTCACGCAATGTCGCTTCTGCTATCTACATTTTCTCTCATCTCTACTTAAACAAGTCCCTTGGCCCTCCTCTTCCACCAGTGGACATGACCAATCCATTTATATTCAGATGCTTCAATAAAGGCTCCCATTTCTCCTTCTCATAGCTCAAAACATGCTGGTTAACAAGCTGCCTCCTCTGCTTCAACCAGGGTTCACCCAAGACTGATCCCAGCTCACTGTCTCTAGCTCTCTTGAATATATACCAATAACTATTCATTAAAAATAGATCTGCCAGTGCAGTTTCGTTGTACCCCTTTGCTCTGGTTCTCAAATTCAACTCCAAAGAATCTATAACAAGACTAACATTTTGTGCAAGGCTTGTACTGTCCTCCATTTCCAAAGCCCTTGTCATCACTTTTCCATATTCGGTCACCATTAATTTTAGATAATTTACAACGTAACTAGCAATCCTTGGTGCAGTTCCATCTATGGAAATCCCTGCATCCTCCACAATTTTCCCGTTAAAGTCTCTCAACACTTGGCAAGCACTGTGCACCAGTTTTTTCTCCAAATCCTATAACCTAACCCTGATCTCCAAGCATCCCGACCCTTCAATAAGATTTCCAAAATCTTCCTTCAGGATTTGCAATCCTTCAACCATATCTAACAGTTTAAACAACTTCTGGGGTTGAGTTTGGCTCTATGCAATAGCTTCCCCAAATTCTATCAATGCACTCATACCACTCCTAAAAACCAATTTTCCAAAACACTCTATCCATACCTTTTCCCCAAATGTCTCAAAAATCTTGTAGTAGAGATCCCTCTCAAAAGACACCAAGACCTTCACTGTTTTCTTCAACATCACCAACCAATCTGCAACATATCCCTCTAGATCATGTCACTCTGTGGCATCAACACTCTCTGCAGTAATATATCTCAGATAATGAGTCTCCATGCTTTTGAAACTGTCTCTCGGGATTTTAATTTTGACTTCCCAATACATTTTCAAGAACTTCTGACCCCTGCCAAAGGTATTCAACTTCTCTGCAATTATGTTGATCAATTTAACAGCCCTTAAATCCAAAGTTAAAACCAAATCCTCCTTCTCAGAAGATTTTTCACCATGAAGATTTATAGCAACACTATTTTCCACAACAGACATGAAAGATGATTCAAGCTTTTTCAATACCGAAGCCTGCAGCACTGAGCCATTTTCCATGAAACTCTGAGGACCCACCATCTCTAAACCCTCTAATGCTTCATTCAATACACGCATCTTATAACTATCTGATATCCTGCTCTCACCTGTAACATCAATAGTCATCCTCCATGTTTTTCAGTCAATGTTACTAGGCTCGTGCACATGAAAGTAACAACCAATGTCCACGTGCAACATAGACAAGGTACGCAAACAAGTTAAATGGAAAATGTAGAGGCATGGACAAGGCACGTGGATTGCTTTGCATGTCTATCTCAGAGTTCTTTTGAACATGTGGATAATGAACAACCCTTGTATAATAGTCAAACAATATGTAAGACTCAACCTTGACAGTAACAATTTTACTTTATATACAAGTTTCTTGTTTTGTGCAGTTCCATTTTATTCATAATTGAATGAAGTATCGCATGCCTATTTTTTTGTTTTCTTCAGTTTTATAATTGAATGATTGAATGAAGTATCAAATCTTTACAACTTTCTCAGCGTGTGTTCAAGAAGAATGTAAAATATAATAATAAGAATAATATAAATATATAATGATATAATAATAAAAATATAATAAATAATAATAATATAATAGTTAAAACATCACATTATATAGTAATATAGTAATAATATATTAACATTATTAACAATATAAGATGAATATTAATAGTAACAATATTATTATGAAAATGTTGATAGTTTTAATTTGATTAAATTTAATTAATTATATTAGTGAAGAGAATTTATTTATTTTATTATATGAAAAATGATGAAAATTTATACAATAGTTTTAATAGTGAAAGAATAGAAGAATAATTAGAAATAAATGTTAGGTGAAATTAAATTTTATGTAAAACTCAAATTTAATGTATATTATATAATAGTGAAATTATTATTTTTTATTTTTTATATGACCGGTTCAATAAATCTAAATTATTTTTATTTTAAACTTAGAAATATAAGTGTAAGGGAATATTTCTTTGATTAAGAAGTTGAAATTTGGATAAAATTATTTAATCAATGTCATTTGACCAATGATTCTAACCTCATCTCTCATAGTATTTTATTTATGCATGTAATACAATCACAAATATAATTATCATTAAAGTAGAAAATAAAAATTTGATAAATATAAATATTTGTTTATTTTTAATAAATTTAAAATTTCAAAAGAATTGAGAATTTACTTTTTACATTTTTAATTGGTTTTATTTGATTTTTAACTTTTTAAATTTGATTCTATTTGTAAGTTTTAATGTAAGAGTTAATATTTTAGCATTAACATTTTTAATATGGTTTAGTTTTATTTTTACTATTTTATTTAATTAGGTTCAACTTTCTATTAGTTATAATTTTCTAAAATCAAATTTATCTTTCAACTATTGAATTTACAAACTGCAAAATGATGGCAATAACACTATAAATTTTTACTAATTAACTATCAATATGTGATTGCAAATTTGTTTTAAGACAACAATAATATATTTTGTATACCAGTTTTTTTATTTTAAATAATTTTATTTATATATTTAGTAATAGATTTATAATTTGAATATATTAAGCATTTGTTTTGAAAAATTAAAAAATTATCTTTAGAAATCAATAATTTTAATAAGAATTCTTATTGTTGTATAAAATTCAATTCTTTTTAATGTTAATACTAATATATAAAAGATTCAATTGTTCCAGGATTTCATATACAAATATTCCACATCAATTGGCAATATTGAAGGTATGTCAAATACTTCCACAAAATAGTATTTGTTTCACAAGTTAAATGATTTTATGCAAATTTATTACATTCTCAAAATTTTGTTCATTTGCATGCCATTGTCATACATACGACATATTTTTTGTTTCCTATTTGCATTCCATTGTTAGTCATAGAACATTTTAATTGTTACATGGTTTCACATAATAGTCTTTTTACTAAAACATAGAGGCAACTTGTGTATTATGATCTAGGATTTTAAGGAAATATTGTTTTCTCCATTTGAGTTATATAAAGAAAGTTGTCTCGATTGTATATACAAGTACTATTTTAGCTAACCATAAATAGTCTTTTCTGTGGGTGGTTTATCCCTTGGAGTTTTTTAGGTCTCCCATCCTTCCAGTGGTCTTTTCCTTTTCTCTTTCCTCTCTCCTTGTTTCACGTGCCTTCCCCCACCCCTCTCCTCTTTATATTTTGCCTCAAATCTGCAACTCAACATCTTTCATGTCTTGGGAATTCTTTTCATCCTGATGATGAATCACGGAGTGTGATTCGAAACGTTGATGGAAAAATATACACACAATCGAATCCAGAAAAAAATACACTAGAAATGCAAAATGGATTGTGAAAATCTCATAGCTTTAACCATAAATGATTAAGAATATCTATATACGCAAACATATCTTTGTAGAAGTATATTTACATACTTTACCATAGCATCAAAAACAAAGAAACTGTTCACCATTAGTCTACTTATAAGCATGTCGTCAAGTAAGTTTGTGCTTAGCTTTACAAGAATTTTGAAATTTTCCATGACAATTTGCAATTTATTTGCATTGTAGGTAACAAACTTTGTAGCTAACAAACTTTTTTAGTAGACAATAAATTTAAGTGCAGTATATAGTGTTCAGTACTCATAGTGCCCAAAATCTAGAATTGAGCAATTGCAATTAATTCTAACTTGACAATTTTAAAATGGAAACCTCTGAGCAAAAGGAGAATCAACTAAAGTTAGAAGTCATAGAAGTCAAAACATCTCAATGCATGATGGGTGCTAATACTTGTGACATTGACAAAGTGTTAAAACACAATGGCCTATGTCAAATTATGAATTTCAAATACAACAGTGGTGATTGCTTATTCGATTCTCCAGAGTTCCTATTACAAAATCGATTCACCTCCATAGAATTGCGAAATGGTGTAATTGACCATTTCTTAAACTGCCTTGCAAGATGTGAAGTAGAAGAAATCAAGTCATACAACGATGAGATCAACTCTGAAAGTTTGTACAAAATGCACCATATTCGAGATAGAAACACTTATCTACAACGCATGCGTTTGTCTGCGATGACAACCACAAACGACAAAGAAACAAGACTATGGGGAGATATTTTTTGCATCCATTAGATCTCAAACTGGCTCAATATACAAATATGTGTTTAGTCAAAAACAATGGGAAAAAAGTACTTGCATTTCAAAGAATTGTCAAACACAAAATGCTATTCTTTACTCTTTCATGACACAAATCCACTTTCAGGGCATTTTGAGCCACTCTTAGAAATAGGAAATGAAAATACCAAATACACACAAAAGCTAACACTGTGCACATTAAAAAGAACACTCAGAGATAAGATTATGCCTTCATGTTCTACACAAAAACAATTGGAACAAGTCCTAGATATTAGTAATCAGTCAGGGCAAGATATTGAACCTCAACAAAGCAAAATGGGTAATATGACAATAAGTACAAGAACAAAATCAACCAATACAAACTCCTCAACAATCACACTTCGTCAACTAAAAAAAAAAAATAGAAGTGAAAAGCTTATAGATATTGAAGCTACCAAATATTACAATATCCCAAAGCCAATAGCCATCAACCCATCATTTCAACAAAAAACTAATAAAAGGACTAGTTCACTGTCACCAGTAGGAATTTTTAAACAAAGAATACAAGATACTCCTAAGTATACTTGTTCAATTTGCCTAATGTTACACTTTAAAAAAGACACTAGGGTATTTAAAGACAAAGGAAAGAACACTTATCAAACTCTATTGCAATTTGATGGTACTACAACAGGAAATACAATATGTCAAATTTGTAACAATGCATTACAACAACATATGCTACCAAAATATTCAACACCACACAATATTCGCACTAATAAACCATTGCAACATGTACAACATCTATCCCAACTAGAAGAACGATTAGTCTCACTAAGAATTGCATTTGCACAAATTTGGGAACTAGGCCATAGAAGACCACAACTAGGCTTGATCGGCTTGATAATTAATGTCCCAGCAAATATGGACATAATACAAACAACACTACCACAATCTATTGATAGCACAACAACAATTGTAGTATCGCTAAAGAGCCGCTTGGAGTACAAAAACGCATTCCGAAAAGGAATGGTGTGCCCAAACCTTATAATGCAAGCTTTGTTGCAACTATCAAGCACACCGCTTTACAAATTACAAAATGTGCAAATCAAGCAAGATTGGCAAGCCATCCTACAACACAATTCAAATAACCAAGAAACAATAGAAATAAATAATAGTGATACTGACATAGATAGTGACACAGAAGAAGAATAACCATCAGAAACTTTGATACCCGGATTCACTGAATCTAGGTGCATACACCAAATGTAGGATAAAATACTAGAAATTGCACCTGCACAAGACGATTGTCCCATAGGCATTTTCCAAGACAAATATGTTGAAGAAATGAACTTCCCAACACTTTTTTTTGGCAGCGCGCGTGACGATGACATTACAAAAAGGTTTACATACCAAAAGATTGCACAATGGGAACTCTTAAGCTCACAAAGACAATTTGCATATCACACAACAAACCTGTTTTTCAAAATTGTCAAAGTCCTTATACAAAAAGTCATCTCAACAATGTGGGTAAGAATACGGAAAGGGCAACTGAAAGGCAAAAAACTAACTGCAAAAGATGTCAAAGAAAAGCCAAACCTAGAAAGAATGCTAAAACCAAATATTGGTTACATTGACTTTAAAAGAATTAGAATTTCTCCAGATTACACACATCAGCTAAAAAAACTGTCTTTGCAATGATCCGACAGCTAGGGCCACCAACTTTTTTCCTCACATTCACTAGCGTGGAGCAAAATTGGGAACCCTTGATGGCAACTCTTCAACAATTGCATGATTTACACTACTCAAAAGTAGATGAACAGAGAGACATTATTCAATTTGAAAACCATAAATTCCAACTTATTAAAAAAGATCCAGTGACATGTGCACGATACTATAGGCATAGGATAAATGCAATGAAAAAACTAATACTCTCTGATAATAGTTTCTTTCAAGACATCACTGACTACTTCTCAGTAACTGAATTTCAAAATCAAGGAAATGAACATGACCATTTCCTCATATGGACCAAAGATGCACCCATCTACGGGAAAGCCACAACTAAAGATATAGTGCAGTTTGTTGATAAGTACATTACTTGTAGCATAGAACATTTAGACAATGCACTAGCAAGTTTACATAAGCATCACCACACAAAGCAATGTAGAAGAAAGAAAAAGACAAATTGTAGATACAATTTCCCATTTCCACCAATGCAAAACACAATGATACTTGAACCATTATTAGAAATAAATAAATAAATAATCTCAAATTCTACAAAAATATATTCCACATTGCAAATAGAAAATTACGATGCTTCTTGCACCGTGCAAGACTTCTTACATGAAATCAGAATAACTGAGGATGAATACATACTAGTACTAAGGTCAACAATCCAGAGGCCAATGTTACTACTACAAAGAAATCCCTCACAAATATGGAACAATAGTTTTGCCAGACAAATGCCCTTGCTATGGAACACAAATACAAATGCACAACTCATACTAAATGCATATGCAGCAGCAATGTATTGCAGTTCCTACATTGCAAAAGTCGACAAGTCAATGACACAAGCATTCAATAGAATACATCAAGAGCATCAACATGAAAACATAGATGCAATACAAATGATAAGGAAGCTTGGCAATGCACTACTAAACTTATAATAAATGTCATCACAACAAGCTGCCCACATTGTCCTCTCCCTCCCATTGAATAAAAGCTCACGCAAATGCGTATTCATTGACACAAGGCCCGATGATGAAAGGACATTTATACTAAAACCTCCTAAACAATTAAGAAAAGAAGTAGATGACTCTGAAGATATTATTTGCAAATCTCTAATGCACTACTACATAGAACGACCACCCACAATCGCTGCTATTTGCCTTGCTGAATTTGTTGCTACCTATAACAAAGATGGCACCAAGATCAAGCAAAAAGAAAAACCAAACATAATAAGGTTTATCAATTACAACAAGCATATTGACATAGAAAACTATTGTAGAGAGCAACTAGTGCTATATGTACCATTTACCCTCAACGAAACCACCCTAAAAGATCATTTCCTCTCATGGGAAAGTGCATACACACACCACGAGAAAACAATACTAACAAACTATGCAAACTTTACATTTACTATTAACCCTCCATGGGGCGACATTGACAAAGTCGTCAATGAACTCAATACAGAAAATCCAAACGATGTTAATGATGTCCATGTACCAAAAAAATTCAACGAAGAAGAGCTATATGACATAGGACCTGATATCAACAAAAAAAGCCTCAAAACTACAGATGCAGTTGTCTATGGTTCATTTGAAATTGCAAAGCACACACAAATCATTGATAACAATGAATACTACAAATTAAGACAAATGCTAAACATAGAGCAACAAGCAATTGTCAAAGACATTGCCATTAAAAAGATGAAAAACATGCAAACGCCACTGCATTTATTCCTCACTGGCGGAGCAAGAACTGGAAAGACATTCACAGCAAAAGCTATCTTCCAAACACTTCTCCACCTTTACAGTGCTTCCATTGACAATGATCCAGATAAACCAAAAGGACTAATCACTGCATATACAGGAAAAGCAGCATTCAATGTTGGTGGAACTACACTACATTCAACATTCCACATACCTTTTAACAAATCAAACTTTGTACCGCTTAGCACTGAGACTCTAGATACAATGTCAAAACACTTCAGCCAGTTACGTGTCTTGCTAATTGATGAAATATCTTTAGTTGGCTCAACATTCCTCCATTGCGTAGATAAATGTTTACATGACATAATGCAAATAGCCACAACACCCTTTGGTGGGTTGGACACAATATTTTATGGTGACCTCTACCAAGCACTACCATTACTCGACTCCATTGTTTTTGAAAACAAACCAACTTCTACAAAATTGTTGCCATACAATTTCTGGATAGACAATGTCAAGTGCTACCCACTAACAAAAACAATGCGACAAAAAGATGAAACTTTCATCTCTATCTTAAACAAAATGCGTGTCGCTGCACAAATAAGTGATGACATTGACTATCTTAATCAGCATTGCTTAAGGAACCACCAGTTGACCCGACACTACCTCACCTCTTCTATAGAAAAACTGACGTAGACAAGCACAATAATAAAATGCTAACAAAACTTTTAGGAGACATAATTGTCCTCCATGCATTGGATGAGCAAGAAACCAATACAGACACAATTCGTTTGTATGACCACACAACTACTTTGCCTCCCCAAATTCACGTCAAACCAAATATACTAGTTGAAATATATGCTGGCAATTACAATACTCAAGACGGCCTTGTCAATGGATCTGATGAAATCTTCAAAATATATACAAAACACAATGACATTGACATCATTTGCATTCATTTCAATGACCCAATAGTAGGAATACAACAACGCAAAAAACTTGCACCCTATTACAATCCCACCATTCAAACAAACTGGACTCCAATACTTCATATAACTAAAGCAATACAAAAACTAAATAAACAACCACACACTACAATAAGGAAATAGTTTCCAATTCAAGTTTCATGGGCACGTACTATACATCAATCACAAGGACTTACAATGGATGCTATGGCATTTGACCCCACTGGCATTAAACAACATGGCTTAACATACACAACATTATCATGAACTAAAACACTTGATAAATTATACCTGCTACACCCATTGACTCCAGCAAATTTTAAAGTTAAAAAAAAAGTGCACATAGAAATGTTATGTCTACTTTCAATTGCACAATGGAATATTGACAACAAACTTATTTATTCCAACAACATTGACCACCTGCACATATGCACACTAAACACTCGTACCTTACAGGCACACACATTGGACATACTCAATGACAATGTCTTAATGTCTTTAGACATCTTGTGCCTACAAGAGACACACATACATCCATCTCAAACAAATCCTCTAGCCAACCACTTTAATATGTATACAATGTATAATGTCCATGGAATCTCAATATTAACAAATACAAAGTTCTCTATTTCCAAATCCAAAACACATCATTCCATTAATATCGAAGAAATTACACTAACAATAATATTATCAACTACACAACTAAACATTTGCAATATTTATGCAAAGCCAAATACTCCAATTACACAAATTACAACAATTATTGATGAAATACTAAACATCATAGTTCTTAATACACTGTTCTACATTGTTGGTGACCTCAATATTGACATGTCCACACAAACCAAATCCAAACAAGTGCTTGAAAAACATATGCAAAAGTACAATATACATTTACTCTTAAAAGAAATGCACACCATAAATAAGCCACTAATTGATCACATATGGTCAAACTCAACTACTAACATATGCACCATTAATAGGATGGAAGCATATTGGACTGACCACCTCGCAGCTATTCTAACAATTCACAATCCTTAAAATTCAATCAATCTGCCTCAAACAAGCAAAATTCAACTAAACTTTTCACAAAACTCACTTTTCCAATTCAGCACTCGCAATTTACAACATTTTCCTTCCCAAAAATATCCAAATAACATGATCATTGTTCAATGCTCTACTATTTTTCTGTAGCATTACGAATGCGACAACATACAACAATAGTACCAAAGTCTGAGATAATGGACACTAACACAAGCAAAAGGTAATATACATGCCCTATCTAAACATTACACATTCTCTTTTTCCTTACTACTATAGTACTAACACTCTTCATTCTTTGCACAGGTCCAAAATTAACAATGAAATTTCGTTATCGATCGACCACCTAAATGCCAGAAAATCTGGAAACAATTTTCAAGGAGATGTTCTCGTCATCTAAAAAGCAATATTGGACAAAGTGAACAAGACTAGAGAAGTTCTTCGTCCAGACCTCATAGAATTGAAGGGTGAAATGACAATAACTCTCACTGTCGGCAACAACTTACTACACAAATTCGAAGACAAAATCATCCCAGGCATGGGCCTCTCTATATCAGATTTTGATGTTGTTCCACGCACTGACTACGACAAAGGCGATTATGACTGTGTTCTTCTCCTCAAGGACACAAGCACTCTTCAAGTAATTCCACGTATTTTACATGACTACAACTTCATCCCAAACACCACAATCAGGCACATGCTAAATAACACAAGTGACTATCCTATTGGCACAATAGGAGCTTTGGTAGTTGCAACAAAGAGATCTGGTGTACAATATACTTTCGAAATCAAAGATGCACACAATGATAATGCTCAGGTTCATAGCTCTCACCCTTCTTTCCCTTATCTCTACTTTTTTTCAAACCAACCTCCATCATTCTTTACTTTCCCTTTACCCACCATGCTTATCTATTTTCTCTCCTATTTTATAGCTATGGATGAATGCCAACTTCACACAACACTATTTAGAAATAGAGAAGAAACTACAAAGTAATGAGCTGCCACAAATGTTGTTCAAAAACATTATGAAAAGAACTAATCTCAAAAATGCATTCCGCACAGGCATTGCTACATTCATTTGTAGACTCAAAGAGAAAAGAACATTGCAAAAGCTAACTGTACTCATCGAATCAACCACCAAGGTAAGCAAAACAAAATTTTACATAGTCTACAACAAACCATCGTCTTGGCGACTATATAATTGTTTCCTTCTTATGGTTGCAGGTCATAGGCAAATTAACTATTACAAATGCATTCTCCAACCCCTTCGTTGCTTTTTGCACTGGCTGCAAATACAAGTTTGACACATTCGGCATGCTCCATGGCAACACTGCCTACAGTCCAAAGTGCCAAAAGGACATCAAGTATGAATATTCCTTGCACCTTAAGTCAACTCTCACAATAGCTTCTAACCAGAAAATCAATTGCATCATAGAGAAGACTATAGCAGTCCAGCTAATGCACACTCTACACGAGTTATCGCCTCAGGATTACATAACCGACAAATCAAAAGTGATCGAAGTTCTCCGTGACTTCTCTGCCCAAGGAGAGTTCACTCTCAACCAAACAAATACAATCATCCGCACTTCTGCCACCACACACTGATCTAGAAACATACAACTCAGGTAAGCAGCTACTCCTCCTTACGACACCTTCATCAAATAACACATTCCTCTCCCCTTATTCTCAGATTTACCCTCTTGCACTTCTCTTTCATATTATTAAATTTCGTCTACCCACTTTGCAAGTCTTTGACTCTCTGCTACAATCTCAATACGAACACAGCAAATTCCACCAGCTACAACTTTTATAGCATGAATTTTGACTCCACAAATTAAAAACAATCATATGTCTTCTTATTTCACGATTTCTATTTTGGAATTTCATCAGTTATGTAAAGCTGATCAATACTCATTCAACTAAATACAATTATGTCAAGGCACTAAAAATTTCCATTCTCATATGTAACTACTTAAACTTATTACACAGCATTAGTATGAATACAATTTGGTTTATGTGAATTAATTGAATTCCCCTTCTGTGAAAGCCGAATTCGCACATATGTTCAGTACATAGAAAAATTTAAATGCCATCTTTAAGTCTGCTTTGCAACTCTTTGTCTGCTCACTAGTTTTTTATAATTTTTGGATTAACTATTATGTATGTTTACCAATATCTTAACTTTCATACCCCAAAATGACTCATGCTAAACTAGAAAGCATTTCTATCCACTTACATTCTGTTGGTGTCAGTAATTGAAAGCATTTTGCAAATTTTCCAAGGTCACAATGCTTTATTGTCCAGCATTCTGGCATTTCCTTAAATTTTGGAATGATTTTGGTATATTAAATTTCTCTTGCAGGAGTGTCCAACCATTTCTTTGCTAACAGATCAGATCATTTCACCCAATTCTAGGAGATCAAGGCCAAGCTATCCTTGTTAATTAAGGTTTCGAATCTACCTGAGCGGAGTCCAACAAATATCCAAGTACTTTAGTATTTCTTAAAAGTGTCTTTTGAATAATACTTCGATAACAAGATGAATATTCTGTTATTTTTTCATTCCATTAAGTCCAACAGAGTTTCCTTCATAATTGTGATGAGCGCATCCTTGGCACCTATAGGTGCTACTGCTAATACGATTGTTTGTTGGATTATTAAATTTTGTTGGGTTTTTTCTGGTAGTTAATCATATGCCAATTTCTGGCCAAAGGTCACTATTAGCAGGGTTCCATGACCTTTTTTGCATACTTTATGGCAATAAGTTCTTGTAAACAACCCAGACATAGCAACACCTTTACGGTACCAAATTCATGCATGTTGGTAAGTTTTAATTCTTCTTTTGGAAGGAATTGATCAAGGAAGAATGAAGGTCTACAATTCCTACACAATTTGAACTGATTTCATACAGGATTTAAGGTTTTTAACTGAATTCACAATCAGACGATTCCACAATTCAAGTATATCATATACTTGGAAGTTACTCTATAAAGGGTAGCAGGCACTTTTAGGCCTATGCGAAGTCTAGGATCACTGTGAAGGCAGTTTGCTAATACTTTGTACACTGTTCTATTTTTCACAAAATCAGTAATTTGCCTTAGAGTTTTGCATTTAATATATATACCATGTTTCTAAGAAGGCTATAAAATCAATAAAATCTTTATTTGTTGTGCATTTTTTTCAATTTAGATATATAAATCTATTACATCAATGTAGAAATTAATATAGTTTTGATTTTTTCCTTGTAGATTTACTATCTATCATTCATCTCAAATTTCTATGCGAAAATTATTACACATTTTTCTTCAAAAATATATACAAATTCATTACAATATTATTACACCTTTGCTCAGTTATCTTTACGCCGAGAGGCGTAACCTACAATGGCATCATATAGGAGTCATCACCAGTAACGATGTAAGAAAAAAGAAGTGGTTTGTATTCTTCCAGCTATGTATATTTATAATCCCTCCTATATTCATATATATTCTAACATATAATTTTACAAGAGCTAATAATCAAAAGGTTTCTATTGTGAAACTTTCTGTAAAATATTTTTATGCGAAGTAACCTATAATGACACGAAATAAAGGTCACCAGACCTATCGGTATAACAAAAAAGAAATGTTTCATATTCCCGTCAGTTATACCTCGCATCATCTAGAGATGAAGCGACTATTGTTCTCATTTCTCATCACCGCACTTGAAACGATTCAAATGGAGAATGTAAATGACTTGCTTCTGTAGTAGTTACGATCACACAATCTGCATGCTCTGAAGTTGAAGCAATTCAAATAAAGAACGTAACTGACTCGCTTCCACTGCATATATAGACTCGCTTCCACTATACCCATTTTATTCTGTCGCACTCCCCTCTCTCTTCAATTATATTGATTTTGATTCTGCAATTAGAGTATTGAACATTTGGGATATCCGTTTGCAAACTAGCACATTTCGCTTTGCACAAAAGGTTTTTCGATTCTTTGTTGCCTTTGATTAAAAAGTTTTTCAGATTTTGATTGCTCTGCACAATCAGAGCATTTGGAAAATAGCGTTTATGTAAATTACATTTGAATCGGTGAATCGTAGGACATTACAGACCAGTCGTTTCATCTTCTCTATGTCTTTTTAAATTAAGCAAGGGTTTTCTTTCAGCTGCAACATTTGGACAACTGCTTCCAGTCCTCCAGGCAAACTTTTCTAACTTGTACTAAACAAACCACAATTTGCACTTGCAGGATATAGGTACCCCTCATTTTTATGTCGTCTCCAGCATTAAATTGTGTATAATTCATTTGATTTAAAATATTTATGTGTTTCTTTGACCTACATATTCAATCATTTCAATTAAAAGATTCTAAGACGTGCATAGATTTTAGCTTCTCCTCTATTGTCTAGGTTCTTTTAAGTTTCACCTTACCATATGTTTGGATTCTATTTAAATCGTTTCTATCATTTAGTTAAAGCAGTATAATCTGAATATACGATGTTCTTTTAAATCATTTCAGCAATCTGCTTGCCATTTGAACCTCTACCCACCTACCCACTTTGGCATAGATGTTTGATAAAAAAACATAAGACATTGCAACATTTTTAGGATCCAAATCAAGGAACTGTTGGTGTAAACACTCTAAAGCCTACATTCAAATGTGATCTCCAGGCACCTAGAGAACTCATCCACATGTTTTCATGCACATAGAACGCGAGAAAAGCTTATGCTATTAGGATGTGTTCTAGACTGCTTCATCAAGCAGTTCAAATATTTTGAGAGCATATTTGATAAATCTGTTTTATCCATTTTCTGTAGTAATTGCATTATCCCCTTGACGCATTATGTTAAACGGTTTAGTTCACATTTTTCATTCATGTGTACCCAAGCATTTCCAGCTCTAATATCTGACAGAAATCCCTTTATATTATGCTTTGATGGATGTCCATACCCTGTTCCAGTCAAACATATAGTATTGATGCCATTTTTTAAGTTGTTGAAAATATCAATTTGGTGCTATGTTAGTTTCTACCACACCCACAAAGTTTGATAGCATTGTGCATCCAATTTTCAGTATTGGACCACTTTACTCATACATTGCATTCGGTGTTGCATTACGTCTTGTTTTGTCTGAATGGGACAGATTGCAATAAGATCCAATATATAGTCTGTCCATATCACATCTATTCTGATTTTTGTTTGTTTTTGTTTGTGCAGATATGTGAAGATCTATTGTGGAGGAATTTTTATAAATGCCATTCCACTTAATTACCATGCTAATGTCTTCACAATTTCAGTGAGTGATTAAATATTTGCATTAGTATGATCCAAGTTCCATTTTCCAAAATATCAAGCAAATAGAAATTAATCGTGGCTTAAAATCTTTAAGCTCAAATTTTCACAATTTTCTCAAGAATCAAGGTTATGTTGGAGGAGATAAAAATTAGTTGTGCTTCTTTTGAAGTTTGATAACTTGTATAAGTTTTTTTTATTCAAGTTAGTTATAATTCATAAGGTTATGTTATTCAGGTGAGAAGAATATTTTATGTATTCTCTATATTCTTTGAGAATACAAATGTTTGATAAACATAGGGCAACATCCATTCTTTTCAATACTAATATAACTCACGAACAAATAAATTGAAGTGAAATACAATGTCTATTGATACATCATTTCAACCAAAAAATAAGGTGGTCAAATAAGTGAAATCAAATAGATTACGAATCATAAAAAAAAATGAATGTAAGAATGAAGGTAAGCTTTGATCTATTTATTTATTTAAATTTTTTAAAATATTATTTGTAAATCTCAAAAATCAATTGTAAAATTAATTTATTCTAAAATTGATTGGCAATTCAATTAAAAATTAAAAATAAATAAAATTTAGTTTAACTGGAGAACATGAAATGATTTGCATGGAGAAAGCAAAAATATAATAGAAATATTATTTATATATCTACAAAAAAAATCCAAAAGATTCTATTTATATTTTAATTTCTTAAATTTATAATGGCTACATAGAATGTTTAATAGAAATATTAAAAAGAAAGGAAAGAATCTAATATCCAATTTAGAAAGGTTAAAAAGGCTTGGAATACTGAATAGAAGCAATATTTTTATGAAAAAAAAAGAAGAAGAAAAATTTAATTTTCAATTTGGAAAGATCAAAAAGAATTTGTATGTTTGTAAATTTCAATCATAAAAACATACTTTTTCTATATTGAAAAAATAAAAGTTATGTGCATGCACAAATATTTAAAAAATACTATATAATATTTAAGATATAAAAATATTTATTATTAAAAGTTTCTTATTTATCATATAGATGTGATTTTTCTAATTTAGTTGAGTTAAAAATATTTCAAAAATAACATATGATGATTGATTTAGAAATCTCAAAAATAACTCATAAAAAATTTAAAAGGTTAAAAGAAAATAATATTAATTAAAAAAAAGCTAAAAATATGTTAATTTTATTAGAACAAAGTTTAAAGATATTCATTTTATAGAATTATTGAATAAATGTACATAATAATAAATATTTTATTAATATTTCATAAAAAATAGATAATAAGTTTTATGAATGCATAATCCTACAATATTAACCCTAATTGTAGCATAATCTTAACCCTAACTTAATCTTATCCTAATTTAACCATAATCCTAAATTAATTGAATCATAATCATAATTCTAACCCTAATTGAAATTTAATACTAATCATAACTATGATCAACCACTTATCATAATCAAACCCCGACCTTGCCAATATTCTTGATCTAGACTCAATTCCCTGACCATAACCTAACCCTAAACTAACCTAGGTAATCCTAATAATGATGTAAACCCTAACTATTATCCTAATCCTAATCTTAAACCCTATCCTAAACCATTGCCCTAACCATGATTCAAACCCTAAACTCAACCATAGTCCTAGGCCCTAACTCTATCCATATTCCCAACAATAACACTTATAATGGTGTATGCTAACCCTAATCGTAACCCTAACCATGATATAAACATTACCATTAATCCTAACACTAACCCTTAACCACAACCATGATGTAAAACATAACCCTAGAGCTATAATACTAATGTTAACCCTAACCCTAACCCAAGCCATGATGTAAACCATAACCTTTACCATAGTCCTAACCACAACTCTAAATCATTACCTTAATCATAACCTTAACCCTAACCCTTACCTTAACACTAACCCTAACCTAAACTAATCATAACCCTAAACTCTAACTCTAAAAGTAGGGAATGGCTCTACTGCCCTTAGGATGCACCAATATATATTACAATATATTATTATAAAAAAAGGGTATCGATATCTTGATGCATCCTAAGGGTTGGATAGTTGTTTCCCTAAAAGTAACTGTAAACCTAACCATGATGTACACCCTAAGCCTATCCATAATTCTAAGCAAGATGTAAACCTTAATCCTAACCATGATGTAAATCCTAATCATAACCATAACAATAATTATAACCCTAAACCTAACAATAACCCAAACACTAAACCCTAACCCAAGCAATAAACCTAATGCTAACCATGATGTAAATCCTAACCCTAACAATAATCATGATATAAACATGAACATTAATCCTAACAATGACCCTTAACCCTAAACCTAACCATGAAGTAAACCTTAACCCTAGCTATAATCCTAACCATAAATGTAACCCTAAGCCTAACCATAAACCTAACCCTAACTCCAACCCCAACCATGATGTAAACCATAACCCTAGCCATAATCCTTACCATAACTCTAAACATTAACCCTAATCCAACCATAAAAATAAACCCTAACCCTAACAATAATCCTTAGCCCTAACTCTAAACCTAATCCTAACAATAACCCTAACCCTAACTCTAGCCATCATCCTAACTATGACCCTAACCCCAACCATGATGTAAACAATAAACCTAACCATAACAAAAACCATCACCCTAATCATAATCCTTACCCTAACCCTAATCATAACACTAACCTAATCATAATCCTAAACCCTAACACTAACAATAATCCTACCCTAAACTTAACCCTAACATGAATTGAACCTTAATGATCCTAATTTATTCCTAACGTTAATCTAGCCCAAACCTAATCATAATTGAACTTTAATACTAATTTAACCCTAACTTTAATGTAATTGAACCATAACCCTAATTCTAACCCTAACTTTGATGTAACACTAAACACAATTGTGACCCTGACATTCTACCCTAGCCATAAACTTAACCTTAAAACTAAACCCTAACCCTAATAATAATCCTAAACCAAAGCCAAACCCTAACCTTGATGGTAACCCTAACCATTATATACACCCTAACCATTATCATAAGCCTAACCTTAAACCCTAACCCTAATCATAACCCTAACCATGATGTAAACCTTAACCTTGACCATAATGCTAACCTTAAATTTAATCCAAAACACAACCATAAACCAGATCCCAATCCTAACCATATCCCCAATTATAATTCTAATACTAACTGTAACTATGATTGTGCTTACCCTAATCCTACCTTTGATGTAAACCCTAACCATGACCATAAATTTAACTCTGATATTAAACCATAATCGTTACCCTAACCTTAACCATGATATAAACCCTAACTTAACTAATAAACCTAACTATCACCCAGACCCTAAACCCTAACCCAAGCAATAAACCTAACCCTAACCATGATGTAAATCCTAACCCTAACAATAACCATGATATAAACACTAACATTAATCCTAACACTAACCCTTAACCTTTACCCTAACCATGATGTAAACCTTAACCCTAGCCATAATCCTAACCATAAATGTAACCCTAAGGCTAACCATAAGCCTAACCTTAACTCCAACCCCAACCATGATGTAAACCATAACCCTAACCATAATTATTACCATAACTCTAAACCTTAACCCTAACCTAACCATTACCATAAACCCTAACCCTACTAACAATCATTAGCCCTGACCCTAAACCTAATCCTAACCATAACCATTACTCAAAACTTATCCCCAATCCTAAGAGTAAATCATATCCATAATCCTAATCCTAACCTTAAGCCCTAACCCCAACCTTAATATTCAACCCTAACCCCAACCATAATCATCACCCTAACCCTAAGCATGATTTAAATCCTAACCTTAAACAAAGATGTCAATCATGGCCCCAAACCTAAGCCTAACCCTAACTATGATGTAAACCCTCACCCTAGCCATAATCCTAACTATGACCCTAACCCCAACCATTATCTAAACAATAAACTTACCAGAACCCCAAACCATAACCCTAATCATAATCCTTACCCTAACCCTAATCATTGTGCTAACCTAACCATAATCCTAAACCCTAACCTTAACAATAATCTCACCCTAAATTTAACCCCAGCTCAAATTGAACCTTAATCCTAATATATTCCTAACCTTAATCTAGCCCAAACCCTAATCCTAATTGAACTTTAATAGTAATTTAACCCTAACTTTAATGTAATTGAGCCATGATGTAAACCATAACCTTTACCATAGTCCTAACCACAACTCTAGACCATTACCCTTATCATAACCCTAACCTTAATATAACCTAATCATAACCCTAAACCCTAACCCTAAAAATGGGGAATGGCTCTACAACCCTTAGGATGCACCAATAATCTATTATAATATATGAAGGGTATTAATATCTTGTTGCATCCAAAGGGCTGGATAGTTGTTTGCCTAAAAATAACTTTAAACATAACCCCAACCATGGTGTACACCCTAACCCTATCAATAATTCTAACCACGATGTAAACCCTAATCCTAACCATGATGTAAATACTAACCCTAACCATAACCATAACCATAACCATAACCATAACCATAACCATAACCATAATTATAATCCTAAACCTAACTATAACCAAACCCTAAACCCTAACCCAAGCAATAACCCAAACGCTAACCATGATGTAAATCTTAACCCTAGCCATAACCATGATATAAATACTAATATTAATCCTAACACTAACCCTTAATCCTAACCCTAACCATAATGTAAACCCTAACCCTAACTTCAACACCAACCATGATGTAAACCATAACCCTAACCATAATCCTAACTATAACTCTAGACCTTAACGCTAACCTAACCATAACCATAAACCCTAACCTAACCCTAACCATAAACCCTAAACCTAACCATGATATAAACCCTAAACTATGCTAGCCCTAAACCTAACCATGCTAACCCTAACCATGATATAAACCCTAACCATTATCATAACCCTAAACCTAATCATAACCCTAATCCAAACCATGATGTAAACCTTATCCTCAACCATAGCACTAACCTTAACCCTAACGCTAACCATAACCATAATACATGCCATTAAACAAAGTTTAATATATCTTAGATTTTAGTATTTGCTTTGATCTTGCAACACATATATATTAATAAAAATAGTCTAAATAGATATATAAAATTGTAACGATAAAATAATATAATAATATAATAATACTATAATATAATTTGTTTTAATAAAAAGATATTATATAATTATATATTAATTTATTTTATGTTTTCCATGTTGCGCCATGCAACTGCCACTAGCATATATGTCTCAAATTTTTATTTAATATATATAACATATGCCGAGAGATATCCTTCTCGAGGCGCCTATTTAAATTTAGGGTTCAAAATTGATTAAAAATAGGCGCCTCGAGAAGGATATCTCTCGACGTCTGTTATATAGATTAAATAAAAATTTAAGACATATATGCTAGTTATAAATTTATTCCTGCAGACTGAAAAATGCAATGTTATTCAATGGTGGAACTTAAATGATGAAACTCAACGATAGTATAATGCTAAAAATTAGTGGCTGGTTGTCCTAGTTTAATCACTGGTTGAGCACTTGTACTATATGATTCGAAAGATCTTTCATGATTATTTTCTGTACTAGGGACTACTTTTTCTACTATAACACACCTGTACTGCAATATTAGTAAGAAGAACGTGAGTCAATTAACAATTATATTTTAAGATTCCAAGTTATGTTTCACATTATGAGATGCTCAGCTTTAATGCATATTTAATTTAACATTTTAATTCCATCAATATTGGATATCACTTAATTTTACATTTATGTGTTTGTTTATGTTAATGAATGTGCGTAAATACTAGAACTAATAGAATTCAGCTGAAAACATCACCACAATGATAGAATTTGCTTGGAAGATTCTCCAGTCTTGTCAACAAATACATTTCGTGCATATCCTGCAATCATCGCATTCCATGGAACCACATTTCTTTGGAGCATTTTGTCAAACAGTTCGTGTGGCTTGTCTATCGTTTCACATGTCCCATACAATCAGTGTGAACACATTTATCTCAAAAAAACCTCCATCTTTTATGCTTTCATGGATGTCCATACCCTGTTCCAAAGCTCCCATTTGGCACAAGCTATGAGGATGGTGGCAAAGGTTGCAGAGTCTATTTTAACACCTGCCAATTGAATTTGCTTGAAGTTCCTAAACTCTTTTCACTGAATCCACCTTATACATATCCTACAATCAGTGTGAACACATTTATTTCAAGTGTTTTGTCAAACACATCTAAGCTTCCACATTTCGCATACATTGTCTACTAGACCATTTCCGTGGTGTGAGTTCTCTTGATATTGCATAACATATGACATTCTTGAAAAATATAGCAAATATATGCAAACTGTGGAAGAATACAAAAGGCATGCCAACTGTTTGGCAGAATGTCTAAAAGAAATATGGTTTCGTCGAATGTGAATGCCATGGTTTCCCTGCTCTCCTCTACCTCTCACAATCTTGCATTTTCTCCTTTACCTACCACACTCTCCACTCTCGGCAGGAACATGATGCTCTGCGTCTCTTGTTTTTTATAAACAAATTTAACGACGGGATCCAATAGAAATTAGAACAAATAATTTTATATAAATTATTAAATTTGTTTAAAAGCAAAATATTTAGAAAAAAATGAAATGTTGAAAAATACTATATTCTCATTAGACAACTCAAAATGATAATTGCATCTAATGGATGCGTTAGTATCCTATCAGCACGGAAGGAACTAACAAGAGATCAATGCATCAAGTTCCTGCCGAGATGTTTTAAATTGTTATACAATTCTAGTCAAAAAGCATTTGGTATCAACTAGAAGTGCTTTTAATGTGTAGAAGAAACCTTTTACTTTTGAAGTTATTGATATATTTTAGTGTATCATATGTAGATATATTTTATTGGGCAATGTTAAACTTTGCAAGCTATTTGACTACAGAAGATGAAAATTGTTTTATGAGCATTTGTAGCATATGAAACATAGTAGATAAATAAGTAACTTAGTATTGTTATGTATATAATTTTAATTTGCAGATTAACAATCCAAATAACCCATAAGGTTTAGTTATGCAATCTAATCCATGAGGTTCGGTTATGCAATCTGTTCATATGAAACAAGTTATGAGTTTTTCAAAAAATTAATGAGTGCATAAAGCTAATGAAGAGAAGCACAAAAAACTTTACTAAAATTTCATTTTATTCATAAAATATATGTAACTAGAAAATGAATACCTATAAAGTGTTCAAATTGAAGATTGAGTTGAGTGCATAAGGCTAATGAAAAGAAGCAAAATAAAATTTATAGGCATTTTAGAGTCATAAAACATATATAACTAGAAAATAAATGGCTATAAAAGGTTTTGCATTCAAGAATAAGCTAAATGTGGTAATATATGTTAGCTATTGTAATTTGTAATCATGTTGACTGATTACTCATTTCAACATAGTCATATTTGTAAAGAAATTTAAATTTGATATTTATATTCAACTTTCCATTATTTCAAGGAAGATCTATAAAACATGATTTTACTTAACGAATCATTAGTGGAGATATTAGCAATCATAATAGAGATGTCAAAAAAATTCCAACAATAAATTTGATAACAAATGTTTTTTACTTCAATGAAAGGAAAATATATATTGAAAATATGCGTAATCTTAAGTTTAAAGGAAATAAATAGTAAAGTTGCAATAATTTTGTAAACAAATAGCAATGGGAACATTTATTTGCCAAATTTGATCTAGCATCTTTGGCACTGACTTCATTTGTTTTTGTTTTTTGCTTTCACAAAAGAGAGAAAATAGTCTATGCAAAATTAAAGTCCATGGTCAAGCTTATAAAAGATAACCATAAATTATAAAATTTGCAAGAAAAGTATACGTTATTTATTCTCATTCTAAAGCTAAACAGCTTTAACAACATAAATTAGCCTGGTGCGGCCATAACAAATGGGAGACATACTTGGAAGGAAAAAAAAGTTATTTAAATTTATTTAAACTTTGAAGATAATAATTAAATTGTATAATAATGATTCTAATTTAAGATTTCAAGAATGTCAATAAATTTAAAAAATTATTATGTAAAAATATATAGATTTGATCATGAGTATGTGAAATCCATGGGACTATTTATTTGTAAATAGTTTAAAAAAATTTTGGGCATGTTTTGACGAATTTCAGGTATTGTTTGGTTTTTAGATGTAAAATTAATGATATTAAAAAGACTATTATATTAAATTATATAGATAGATGTAAAAATATTTTCTTTTGGTCTGCAACAACTTATTTTTTTACTCTTAAGATTTCTAACATCTTGATGATGGATGACAAAGATTCATCTGAAATGTTGATGCAAATAAAAGCAGACAATCAAAATCCAAGAAAAACGCACAACAATCATTATCATGATAAGAATGTAGTGGAGATATTATTTTTCATATTTTATAGTAATGTAGTGTCGTAAATTGTACACCGTTGCTAGGGTGGTACAATTTCACACTTAGGTTAGCACCCACCTTAGTGTGTCTTGCATCTTGCATATCTAATTTCCCTTTGAGCATTTAATTAATTAATTTAATTTAATCTAAGGTCATGTCTCATCACTTTACATATTATAAAGTTGGGCCCTTTACCCTAAGTGTGCCCTTTTTCATTTTATTCCTTCAATGAATCATTTAATCATAAACCTTAATTATGTCTTATTTGGACCGTTTAAGTCCGATTTCACATATCAAAACATCTCGAAATCAGCTGTAACTTTGGGATGCGCTCTAATATCATCATATCTAACGACCCCAAAAATTTGGTGAAAAGTTGGTCGGACAGTGGCAGGAATGCACATGGTCCGCGACTTTTTCCCCGAAATTTTGGGAGCACAATCCTATGATATAATAATGCTTAACCCCAAAATATCAGTGGGAAATTCAAATCCTAGGTCGGCCTAAACATGAAATTAATATTTAGGGTTTCATACTTAAGAGCTCTCTTTCTTGATTTGAAGGGGTCTTCTTCTAAGAATCTAAGAGTAGGTTTTTGGAGCATTAGAGCCTTCTTTGCAACGAAAGAGTAGATCTTTGAAGTCTTCAACAATATTCAAAATTCATCCATCAAACATTCATCAAGAATCATTTTATCAATTGGGGGCTTTTGAAGATGTAGAATAACAATAGGAGATCACCGACTGACGATTTACTTGTACCTCTCCCTTGGGGTTGGGTATGGTTTCATGTTGTTTTCATATCTTTGCATAAGCTTCATTTTGATTCATATTCATGCTTTAGATCACTTTTCATTGTGGATTTAGAGCATTTACTTTGTCAATTATAAGCAATTAGGGTTTACTCTTTAGGGTTGCTCTAGGTTGTTTACTTTCATTCTTAGGATCTTGCACACACACAAGGTTCTTGCACATACATTTTTAGTACATTATCGGCTATTTGTGGAGGTGGAAATTACCAACACTGGGGTTTGACTAAGGCAAAACCCTATGTAGCCACTCCAAACCCTCTTTCTTAGCTTCAGGTACAGGTTCGGATCCGAGTGTCGCTGGAAGTTTTAGGACAGGAAGAGCACACAAGGATAGTTCTTGGTTGCAGACCTTGGCAAAAACCCCAAGGACAGGGGCATGGTGCCCTGGTCCTACCCAGGACAATGGTGTGGCACCATGGTCCTTCCCTTTGTCAGCAGGACCTGGTAGAGCAACACTTTGCAAGCCTCAGAATCCCTCCTGTCAGTTGCAGCTCCATAATTGCAAAATCGGGATAGTGGTGTGACATCCTGGTCCTGGACATTTTTGCTCAGATTTCAGACACAGGTACACCTTTGATTTTGCCTTATGATCTGTACTTTCCAGAAGTGTATCATTTGTTCTTTGATCTGCATTCTCATATTAGGGTTTGCTTTCTTACTTGCATTCTAGGTTAGATTGCATTTTGCATCATTCCTCTCTCACATTTACAACAAAGGAATAGAAAACTTAATAGGTAATTCATGACTCTTTCTTTCTCATAAGAAGTAGTTGGTGTGCATTACCTCCCTAGGCTCTTTCGTATTCCATGAGTGTGTATGAGAATGGGATTAGGGTTTCCATACTTAGTCTCACTTTTTCCCCTACACAAGTAATATTTTTAAATTCAAATTAATAAAAAAATGAGTTTTTTAAAGAAACTATAATATTTTCAATGACAGGTAAACTGACAGCGTGTGTTATACTTGATCACATATGTTTGTTGTTGATTTTTTGAATACTTCACATGCCTTGTTTACAGCTTGCCAAATGCAACGTGAAATATCGCAGTCTATTGCAGCAAGAGCTTCCCATAAAGTGGCAAGTGTACCAGGAATCTTATTTTCCCTGCTCCACGTTGCATTGCTGGTCCAGGTGGCATCTCTTGCATTAAATTATGACAAACCTAGTGATTTATGGATGGTATATTTGTTACAATTTAATTTATGAGGATTTAAGAGACTTAATTATTTGCTGAAAATTTCTTCACATTAGATGCCCGAGTTGTGGAAAATTTTACAGGGCATCGCTGTTTTTTTTAACACTCGCATACGTTTTACAGGAACTTATTATAGGTAAACACTTGAGAATCTAAAAAGACATTGAGATACACTTGAGAATCTAAAAAGACATTGAGACAATGCTTACAGGGTTAGAAGAGATCTCCTGTGCCAGGTTATCAAATTGATGTATTTTCTCTTTAAAGAACATAATTGTCTCGGTTTGGTTTATATTTTGTTCTATTTGGGTTGTGGGTTGCCTTAATACAATGAGTAAGCATTTCAAAATTTGACTGGTGAGGGCATCTACAAATTTTTCTATTTTTGTCGATAAATTTATTAAATTTTTTAATTGCTTTCTTTGTTTTTTTGGGGGGGGGTAATATGTATAGATTTGTTCAAAAATTTTGTGAATGCTAACCAGAGAATGGTATAACTATCAAAAGATAAGAACAACATAACAGATAGGACCGATATTAGCCACGGCAAGGCATAGGATGAAGGGGATAGGAATTTGCTCTGGAGACAGTAAAGAAAGTAATTTGCTTTGTATTAGGAACCAAATTGGTAAGAGGTTTGACTTCTCTATTCTTAATTACTCTTGGGTTTTTATCTACTTCTTTTTATTTTAAAATTTGTGAAAGAACAAAGCCCTCCAATAATGCAATGGTGAAGTTTGTGGTCGCATAGCCTGGTATTACCTGACATTCCTCAAAATATGCCGCGAAAATTTACAAGACCTTTACAAATAGATAGTCCCATGGATTTCACATGGGCAGCTAATGGTAAAAATTTAGCTTAGGAAAAGCCCTTTACAAATAGATAGTCCCATGGATTTCACATGAGCAACTAATGGTCAAAATTTAGCTGTGAAAACCAGTGGTTCCATGTTTTGTTTAGAAATTCTGATATTAGAAAGAAAAAAATTACCTACAAGATTATCCTGATATCCACTGGCAGAATCTACATATTAAGATGTCGTGTGGATCAAAAACTCATAAATTGATGTGGGGATTATTTACACCAACTCTAAATTTCGCTTCCAAAAGTTTGAGAAGAATCTATAGCTTAACTCTACATCTTTATAATAATCTTGATATATGATTGTATGGCTACTTAGGCTTTGAACAAAATTTTTATTTTCTTAATTTAAAGTTTTAGACTTACCCAAATTTCAGAGAAACAAATAGAAACAAAAAAAGAAAAAGAAAAAAACTGTAAGTAATATCAAACAAGCCACTCTCTGAATTTTAAAAGGAAGTTTAAAAGACCAAAATAAGACTGAGGGGAAGCAATGAATTACCAAGGGCAATTGACAATGTTCACAGTATGGTTGCAATTTGAAGAATCTGTGTATGCCAAACACATTTATATCTCTGAAATCAAAGGTTCAGAGAAAGGAAAATAGATAGAGCGCAAAATGCATTCAATAAGATCATATGTATAAAAAAATGTTATAAATTCAATTACTTAATTGCTTCAAAGACCATTACACTTCCGTAGAGGTTTTAACATTTATCTTTTCTAAGTATAGTACTCAATGAATAGCCTAGAAGCTAGATAAGGTCTGCATTTAATATGCACAACCCGAGCAATGAGTTAGACAAGGTCTGTTAAAGCTTGCATTTAATATGCATTCAATTATAAGATGTGTCTGCAATTCTATTCAATGAAAAAATATTTGCTATGATATATTTATCTACTTTATATACTTTATATCACTTCGAATAGCTTCAAATAATTCATTTTCTTCAAAAATCGAAATCGAAAAAAAATGAATTATGCAATATGAAGAAGTTGGGTTTGGAGCTTCACAATTCTCATGGATATATCCGGTGAGGTCGTCTAGCTGACTGATCTTCAATATGCTCAGAACGAAGTGTTCAAAGAAAGATGTTTGATTGACTGCAAAATCTACACCACATCTCGGGTTCGACTGTCTGAGTAGAGAGTCTGGTCAGATGTGAAGAGCGTTTGTCTATTCAGAAGGTCCACGTAATATTTGGTGTCGAACACATTTGGGCTGCGAATATCCAAATTGGTGGTCTTAACGGTTGTGTTTGTGGGACAAGTGAGGCGAAGTTGCTTTGCAAATGTCTGGTCGAGAATGGGATCTTGTAACTTGCTCTGCCGATTGTGTGCCCACCTGAAATATCATGTGGTAAGAAACACAATCCTTGGATATCATGATTACAAGTTTAATAGGAATTGAAATGTATTAAATGTGTACCTGAAAGAGCCACCAGATCCGTGAAAGTAAAGCCATTGAGAGACAAGACGCTCATAAGACCAGTAAAGCCTTTGAAAGTAAATTTGTGGTCCGTATGCCCAACTATCCCTTTAAAAATGAATTTTGTTTCAAAAAGCAAAAAGCATAAAATAACGAGTGTGTTTTGTCAAATTTTTAATTTATATACAAGGAGGTCAAGAGGTTGTTGTGCATATCTAGCAAAATTTATGTGCTAGTTGGATTGGCTTGTTTTCATTTCAAGCAAAAATTGATTCTTCATCTAGTTGTATATAGGTTGTTTTTCGAAATTCTTTTAGAAATAGTCTTCAATGGTCTTTCTCCATATAAAATGCATATGTCTTAGTTTATTGAGTACATACATGTATTTTCCTTATTGAGTACATGCATTTTTCTCATGTTAGATTGAATTTAATTTTAACATTTAAATTTCTTATTTCTTCATTCTTTGTCTAAGCATGGTAAAGATAGTTCTTGTACTTGTAAGGCCATTCAATCTCATAAGTCATTACTATCAATTGGCTTAATGATGGTATGAGATCAACGACTAATCACATTATAGCCAAAATCACAACCTTTTTTAAGTGTGACCCTATAGATGCAACAAGAAAACAAAAAGACAACAAGTGAAGAATCTTAATGAAAGAATGTAGTCATGGCTTGAAATAAAACAAAATAGACCATATCAGAAATTGTAATTGATGAAAATACTCTATTTTAATAAATGTCAAAATACTAATATCTAAAATTGTTTTGTACGAATTTTTGGGCAGTACCAACAGTACCACAAATCTAATTTAATTTAATGCTCTCAATTAGAATTATTGAATTTTGAATTTTTATATAGAAATTTGGCAGATAGTTTGAGACTGCTTATTCACTTAAATTCATGATGCTTGAATATTTTGAATAGTTATTAAAACTTTCTCTCAAATGGTTACTTATTGATTGTCTTATATATAAAAAATTCTTTAGTACTGTGAGTTACTTTCAGAATGACATATTGCAAGATATTAAATGTGGATAGTCCAACAATCAACCCAAAACAAAGAATTGCATGTGATATTCTAGGGTTTTGCTCAAAGTTGTGTGATCTTATTAGAGAATACATTAATATAGTTTCTAATATATGTGGCATCTTTGTTCTTATGTGAGTCCTAAATATGTTGTATGGATACCAATAACAGAATGCCCTTTCTACCATGTTATTGTTTTTAAATTATGATCCTAGAAAATGTACAAATTTAGTTTTTCACCTTTGTTTATATAATCTAATATGAGTTATTGTTTTCCCAAACTGTAGGGGTATATTATTATTATAGGTGTTGAAATTACAAATCTTTCTCTTTCTTAGTGAAGCTAATGTCTAAAGAACAATAATTGCAAGGAGATTATCAACAATTGCCTTTCTGAATAAGGATCCATTTAGAAAGTGTTTCATTTTATGATGGCCAATATAGGTAGGTATCCTATATATAACATCATTTTAAAATCCTAGTTAGGCACATGAGCCTTCTTCTGCACACACAAAAAAAAAATCTAAACGAAATATTAAAACATAAATTTAAATATTAAAAATTGAATAACAAAATAGATTCTGATCTCCAATCCGTCTTTAACCACTTTCAAAAAGATACTAAAAATTTGTTTATAGAAACTACTATAAATGAGAACAATTTAGACCTTGTTTTAAAATGAAATGGAACCAAAATAATGATTCAACTAAGTAGCGATTGTAAAAAAACACTCATTAAAACCATGGCAAGTGACCTAATTAAAGATTCTATATAAATTATGTTGTGTCGTCAATGATGTCGATGACAAAAAATGGATAGAGTTTCTAGGAAAAATATCACAAAACCCTACAAAAAGAAAAAATTTCATTTGTTTGAGACTAACCAAAACTAGACTCCCTACAATTGCTATTTCAATTTATTTACAACTATAAATCTAATAGGCGATAGAGAATGACATTGGTTTGTAGAGAGGTATTGACATTTAAAAATGAATAAATGAAATTTGGCTTGATAAATTCTCAACATGAAAAATTTCTGGCAACTTTTGGCAATGAGAAAAAATTCTTAGTTGTGGACATATTTAGCAAATCAAATTGGATGTTGATTTGGTGTTTAAGTCATGTGGTCTACAAGATTATTCTCTTTGATATTTCAATTTGCATTCTACTAATGTGATAATGAGTTTTCATGTTCACTGATTGGATCTACGAGTTGTGATTTGTAGGATATGTGGCCTATTGATTGCAGTGGGACGACTCAATTGTGGACTGTCTATATCCACCAAGTTTGATTCATTGTGGTACATACTTGTTAGTTGTCCTTGTTTGTGGTCATTAGTGCATTGGTATGTTTGTTTTGAGATGAGAGAATGGATGATGTTTATAATACCTAGATAGTTGGTGTTGGGACTTGTAGCATGTGTTTTATCATGGAGTCATGATCGCTAGGTTATTAATTGGTTACACTTTCAATGGGATCTTTTGACAGTGATATATTGGAGGTGTAGGATTGATTCCGGATTGGTGGTTGTGTCGGCAGTTGTATGTATCTTCTTGGATTGGAGTTCATGGTTACACTTGATGTTATTGACTTTTCAGTTTTATGTGTAGATGGAGAGAAATATATAGATCTTATGCTCGAATAAGATTCAGATTTATTTCAACATATTCAATAGAGTACCTGCAAAATGCACACAATGCAAAATAAAATCTAAACTAAAACACACATGCATGCTAAAAATTACTCCATTGCACTCCTTAAATCAAGATCTTATGTAAATAATATGGCTCTCAGAAGCACACACAAGAATCTATGATTTATTGGAGATTTAAAATATGATGAATGCAGGATAAGAATGCTAGAATGCAAAGAGAATGCTCCAATGCTAGATTGCTAGATTGCTAAATTGCTCATTAGGATCGATAAAAGATGAAAGAATCCTCTAATATAGAGAATACCTTGGAAAATTGAGAGATAGGATTAAGAGGTGAAAGAATAAATGGTCGGCTAAGATTGAAGGGTAGGTATAGAAAATGATAAAATAATAAGAGGGTAGTTAGAAAAAATATTAAAATAATGAAGGGCATAGGTAGAGGAAAATTAAGAGATAAATGACATGTCTCATTGAAGGAAAAAGATAATAAATTAATTAAATAAATAAAGATTTATGTAACTAATAAAGGAAATGGGATCAATTAAATAAATAAAATATTTATTTAATTTAGGGAAAAGATAATTTAAATAAATAAAAGTATTTATTTAAATAAGGAAAGGCTTAGAAGAGGATTAATGAGTTAATTAAATAAATACAAATTTATTTAATTAATAGAAGACTTAGCATAAAATAATTAAATAAAAAAAATATTTATTTAATTAGACAGTACAATTTTAGGTGTCTACTGTATGTGTATAGATGGGTGTTTTTCAATTAGGAGATGGTTGTCATGATGCCATGTGTGGCTTGGTATCATGATTCAATGAGAGTTGTTGGCAGTGATGTGTATTCACCATTCAATGGTGGATGATCTTCTTAGTGTGTATATGTTGGAGGAGCTCTTCATCTTGTTGCTACAAAGGGTCTTTTACATTTGTAGGTACATTAGTAGGAGATGGTGATCTTCATAATATTTGAGGATGTGGACATCTTGGAGGACTCATGTATTCCATAGTTGAGGTGTGGTTTATGCTTTCATTTGACATGTTATCATGGTTTGTTGTTATGTCATGGTACACTCTTGATTACGCATTAGAGTTATGGCATGTTATAGTTATTTGATATGTTCATATGGAGCATGTTATCTCCTAGGAGGAGATGGTTAGATCATATTGTCATGTTTGTGTTCCTAATTCAGTTGTTGGAGCTTTGACATTGGTCTTAGTTGGCTCTCTTTGTATTGAGTGTATGATCATTTTCTTGATACTTCATGATGGTGCTATGTTGCATTTGGAGTTTGATGTGGATTGATCGATTATAGGTGCTCATGGATACATGGATATGTTGGTGATGCTAGTATACTCTTGTGATTAGAGATGTGTGTTCAGAGAGTTGGTTCTTTCAGCAAGAAGCCTGTGGAGCATTCACCTAGTATAGACTTGAGAGGATATTGTTCTTAGTGTGTCATGTTGAATTGGATAGCTTGATGAGCATTCTCATTCCCCACTCCTGGTCTACTTGGGAATTTACTACTTGAGAGGTGTTGTTCATTTTTCCTTTCAAGTGCATTATGAACTTATGCTTATCTTTCATAGATATAGATCTTGAGAGTGTACATCCCCATGCTAAAGTGATTGTGTACACATTATCGGGAGTAATTTCTTTATGGTAGGATACACCCAAAAAGAAAAGCACATTATCACAATAATATGCACCCTAGAAAGGACAAATCAAAGGATAATGATCATAAGACATACACAAGGTGGTTTCACTTAACTGTGGGGTCAGTATGCTTCTTATGATAAATAATGTATATCATGTATATATATGCATAGAGTTATCAGCATCCCCCAAAGACAGAAAAACCACCATGGAAGAAGGGCACATGTGTCTTTTGAGTCAACATGGGAGAGACCAAAAGAGAACTCAATGATTTTCATCATCCTCGAATAGACAACACTAGGAACAACAAATAGAAGATTTGAGAGACAAATAGAAGATCACAAACAAGCAAGAGAGGAGAGAGAGAGAAAGAATCTATGGTATGAATGAGGCTAATCAATAAAACCATCCACCTCCCCATCTTTCTCATCACTTTTTAGGGAAGGTGGACTGCATGCAAGAGGAGAAACATTGAGCACAGTAGGTGGAGCTATCACAAGTTCCAAACAATGACCATGCTCTAATGATGAATCAAATTGTCTGTTACTTGGAGCTAGGATTAATGATTTTGAAAATTGTTGGGATAAATTATTATTAACATCAATATATTCATATTCATCATCCAAATTATTAGGATCAACATTTTCATCATGAACAACATTCTCACTTATTTCATCATCAAGATTAACAAAAATAGGAGCTCTAATAGGAATGGAACTTGAAGCATCATTTGTCTTAATCACTTTATGCCTTGAAGATTTAGGTTGAACCTCTTCATTAGGAGAAGGTAGAGAAAATGATATTATGTCAACAATTGGTGTCTTTGGAGAAGAAATGGTTTGAGAAGCAAGTTCACGAGATCTAGCACGATATCTCCATCGATGTTCTCTTGCACAATAGTTTCATTTAGTTTTAACTTAAGGTTGTGAGGGTTTAGGTTTAGTAGACATAGGCTTCTTATGTTCTTATAAGGAAGGATGCATAGGAGAAGGTATTTTAGGTTGAATAATATGAGATGTTGAGTGCTTCCCTTTGTAATATTTAGGAGGCGGAACCACACCATATAAAGGAGGAATAGGAGGTGTAGGAAGGAGACTAGGTCCATCATGAGGAGGAGGAATGGGTCTATCCTTATGAGTAATAATATGTTTATCCTTAGGAGGAAGAATAGGCTCACGCTTAGGAGAACTAGTGGATTTATTCTAAGGAGGAAGAGGGAGAGGATCCTTGGAAGAAGGAAAATGGTCCTTGGTAGGAGGAAGACTAAGTGTTGGATTTGTAGGTTCACTCAAAGATAAGATCATCTCATTCTTCCATTTTTGATAAGATTTAAAAAGAGGATCACTTCTCGACTTAAGAGGTTGGAATTGTTTGGACCAAAAATAATCAAGACAAACATCTCTTTGCCTAATCATGGGTTGGTACATGCTATGATTAAAAGTTATGATCTTGTGATCAAGAGGGAATTTCAAGCATTTATGAAAAGTGAAAATGATCGCTTTATGGAAGATAGCCAAAGATGTCCCAACTTCCCAATGGCAGGACAAGAGAAACCATCAAATATTTTAATCACCACATCAGATATCTCATATGTCACTTGATGCAATTGTAAGGTATAAAGAAATTCTTCATTTATCACATTAACCATAAAAGTTGGATCAATGAGCACCCCTTGATAGGGTATGCCTTTGATTCTTGCAGTGATATATAATGGGCCATCGGGTGCTTCAATAGTCTCACTATGATCAAATGTGATGCATAAGTCCTCAGGAGGTTCATTTTTATCAATAAGGTGCACCACATTATTAGGCTCGAAGCCAAGATCATTGGGAGGGAAGGCAAGACAATCAGTCTCAATCACATTAATGGAATGGGAAGGTAAAGGATCAGTGAAAAATTGAATATTTTGATTTGGAGGAGCTACTAATTTATTTCCTTTATTATTTTACACCAGCCATAGATATGGTAAATTGTTATCAATCAAGTTTTGAATCTTACTCCTTAATGAATAACACTTTTTAGTATCCTGACTAGGTTGATGATGATATAGGCAAAAAGCTTTGGAATCAAAGGCAGGTGACAAAGGCTTAGTTGTGTCAGTTGGCTTAATAGGGGGAAGTTTCAACACATTCCTTTGCAACAATTGTGTCATAATACTATGCAAAGATTCATTAAGAGGAGTGAATTCTTTTCTAAATTATTTGGACAAAGGAGGCACGCCTGTTGTTGCAGTTGCTACTTGAGCGTTGATGTTGTCATTGAACTTGATGAATTCCTTATTCAGTTGGAACTTCACAAAAGGTTTTTGAGCACTTTCACTTTTATCATTCAGAGCCAATGAAGATGATTGTTCCAATTTTCTCATGGTAAGGTGATAATTGTGAGGAACTACACACAATTGCGTAAAGGAAGTAAACTCAGAAAGGAAAAGTTTATCCCTAATATCTTTTTGCAAATTAAGAATGAAAATTCTTTAAATATTTTGATCGGACAAAGGAAATTTTTTTTGAGAATAGATGTTTGTATCTACCAATAAAATCAGTCACTTTTTCTTTAACACCTTGTTTACAATGCATTAGATCAATCAATGTAATCTTAGATAATTTATACCTATTAACAAAATATCTAGCTTACGTGATTTCAATACGATTTTTAACTCACCATACATTGATTCACTGCTAAGCACTTTTTAGTGCTAAGTGTTAATGAATAACTTGAATGCGATTGAAATTAGAGGCTGCAGACCTTGTTGACAGAGTCATGGCCAGCCAAAGCTAAGATGTCAGCACACGACACGATTCCATTGCACGCGGCTTCCACTCGCTTTTAAGTTGTTAATAATTGTGAATGTCATAGCTCACAATTATACATTTGCAGGAGCCATCCATTCGCTTGACGTCTCGTTCAGCAGCACTGACCCGTCGCATCCTTGTCAAATTCATACAAAAATTGATTAAGCCCACCAAATAGCAAATAAACACATCCAACTAAGCAATATTGATATGAATCTACCTGCACGAAGAAGTCGATCGTGGAAATGCAGTTTGAGCAGGCCAGCCGCTTGTGTTATATCTTAATTGAGATCAAACTCGATACGTTCTTCCACAATTGACTCCAACGTTGGGCAACTCGTGCTGTAAAACGTCCACTGGAGTTGAGAGGCTTAAATCCCTTACACTAGAGAATGCGCTCGCACAGGCGCCCACCATATAAACTAAAGCTAGAATGAAAAAAGGTATCCCATTGTTTCTTTCAATATGCTCCATAAGTTTTATTCGGTATATATCGTGCGTTAGGGTTTTGATGCTGGAAATGTCACTCTCCAATAGCTAATGCCGGGAATGGCGGTGGGGTGAGTTCTTCAAAGGGATGGATTTCTCAGCTCGGAAAGTCAAGACATTTTTGCAGTAGATGAAGTGTGCCGACAACAAATTTCTTTGTTCTTATCTTGTTACGTAACCCCAACTTTTCTTATGTCACGTACCTAAATATATTTGACCAGCAATATTCTTTTGAATAATTTACTTTTGCATTAAATGCATTAAATTCAATCAATTTAGTAAGTATTAACCTCATAAATTTAAAGAGTTGCTACTGTCTCGTAGCGCAATTCGGGCGTCACAGCAAAACATAATGTAATGCCACTGATGAAACGTTCATTTCAGGACAGAGACGTGCACGGCGCTGATTATAAAATAACACAAAATTTCAACTTGCCTTTAGCTTTAATGGTTTTCTATATCAAACTTTTCGCCACGCGTAGAAAGAAGAGTTCAGTCAATACACGATAGCAAAATTAATCCCAAAAAGTAAAGGCAGTTTTTTCGTAAAAACGTCATGCTGAACATCGATTGTATTTTAATTAATTTGAAAATAATTAAAAACACATTGAATTCTAATATTTAAGTATTAATTAATTTCAATCCTCATATGTGGATTGATAGACAGTATGGAGGCCCACTGCCAGCCGCCTCACTTTATATGTTCTAGGCGGCTCTGAATTGCGTGTTTTTTCCAACCATCGTAAATTCTTATATATAGTCTCTGCCTTCACCCTTCATAGACACCATTGATATTTTCCATATCATACCAGTTTGCAATTGAAATGGCGCGGGCAATATTGTGGGTTTTGCTGGCAATAATGGCGGTATCACTCTATGCAGGTATGCAACTTAACCCAGAAAGATTAGTGTGAAAGAACCATACATTTATTAATTAGTGTTTCTGAGTTTGATTGTGTGATTATTTAGTGAGTTTAAAGATATAATTGTATATTTTCAAGATCATGTGATCCAAAAAGATTAGTCTTTGAATTCTATAACATCCTTATAATAGATTGTGTGAATTATATGAAATTTTGATGCATATTAAGAATGCGAAATTCAACTGTCACATGACCATTCACATTCACCAGACTTCACTTAATATATTGAATATGGATTAATAGAAGTGCATTCCCTGCTTGAAAGTAGCCTTTAAGATAACCACTAAAAATCTCATTGTCTTATGTCCTTGTATTATTTTCTCTCCTTAGTTTTGAATAAGAATTGGTATAATCAAATTTAAAAACAGCAATTATGTATAGATTGTAAAAACCTAATATGATCGATTTCGTTTGAGCCATTCAATATCACTAGACCCACTAAAACGGTTTTCATTATTTTCATGAGCAGGTGTAGAAGGTGTGAGCTTTGACATAGAAAACCAGTGTCCTTTCACGGTGTGGGCGGCAGGGACTCCATTCGGGGGAGGGAAAGAACTACGGAGGGGACAGTCATGGCGAGTGAATGTGCCAGGCGGAGCAAAGGGAAGGTTTTGGGGTCGCACCGGCTGCTCCTTCGACGGCAGCGGTCGTGGCAGATGCAACACTGGCGACTGCGGGGGATTACTCAACTGCCAGGGATCGGGAGGCGTTCCCTCAACGCTGTTTGAGTATGCTCTCAATCAATACCAAAACCTAGACTTCTACGACATCTCTCTCGTCGATGGATTCAACCTCCGCATGACTGTCATTCTTTCCAACTCAAATTGCAAGAAAATCGCCTGCAATAGCGACATAAATTCCAAGTGCCCAGGAGAGTTGAAGGTAGTCGATGGGTGCAGAAGTGCGTGTGCTGCATTCAACACGCCAGCATATTGCTGTACGGGATCCTTCCTCGATAATTGCCCTCCTACAGGCTACTCTAAATTTTTCAAGCGAGAATGCCCCATGGCCTACAGCTATGCCAAGGATGATCCCACCAGCACCTTTACTTGCCCCGGCGGCAGCAATTATAGAATTGTTTTCTGCGGTAATGGAGCTTCAAACTCTAATTCTACCTCCAGTGAAAGTGGGAGTCTTTATGCAGTCGAATAGGGATAATATATGTGTGCCCGTGTGCTGTGCATCCCAAGTAATAATGGTGGTTTTCAATAGAATAAACAAGGGTGTATATTACTCTTATATATTTTTCTCGGATTACAAGTATAAATACACTTGTATCTTTTTAACGTATGAATCTTTGATCGTTTTCATAAATTAATTAAAAATTAGAATATACTCTATTTTAAATTATTAATTAATTAATACGTATGACCAAATATGCATTATGATCTTTAGGTATCTTTTTAATTATCTAGATACTATTGTGACTACTGAAATGATATTTCTAAATTGTTTTATCATATTTCAAAATTTACTTAATTAAACTTAACACTTAAAAATAAAAATACTATTGATTCTAATTAATTTGTTTTATTTTTAAAAAGTAAAGTGATAGAGCGACTTGTCTTGGCACTTTCAAATTTTAATAAGATATTTCATGTAGATTGTGATGCTAGTGGCAATACAATCGAAACTGTTTTGAGTCAAAAAGGTAAGCCCATTGCTTATTTCAGTGAAAAGATGAATGATGGCAAAAGAAAATATTTTGTTTATGATCATGAGTTTTATGGTAAATGGAGACATTATCTTTTCTCAAAGATTTTTTTAATTTACGAATCATAAAGCTTAACAATATCTCAATAATCAAGGAAAATTGAATCAAAGGCATTCAAAATGGGTTGAGATTTTGTAGAGTTACACTTTTGATTTGAAACATAGGAGTGGAAAGTCTAATAGAGCTAAAATTTAATAATTACTATGGAATTTCATTCAAAGATGCATCTCCAAATTCAATTCCAATTTCACCAATACAAAGGCGGTGCACATGTCAATGACCCTTACAATTAGCTCAACCACTAACAATCCACAAATCGGAAGGATTGACTCCTTTCAAGGCAACAATTGATATATGACCAAGAGAAAGGACAAGATTAATATTTGTGGTTATATCATGTGTTAAGTCCTTGGATGGACTTAGAATTTTGCCATCATTTTCATATGATTGTTATGAAAAAATGAAGATAAGGAAGCAACTTGCCAAAAGGAAAATAGAGGAAGAAAGACTCAAATACTTGGAAACGTAATAATTTTATTTTATGTAATGTATATATTATTGAACATAAGTCTTATATGAAAATCTAATTACTTAACATTAAGATTAAATTTTGGGTTTAAAAGATGAAATTTCTCATTCATTATGAATTATATATTGTACATTTGATTCAATATGACAAGAATCATGACTTATAAAGAATAATACTTTTTTCAAATTAAAACATTATTATAATTTAATATATTACAAGTCATGTCGTGGATGCTCCTAGCTTAGATATCTTAAATACATCGATCTAAAATACACCAAGAGATATCAATCATGAGGCTTCTATCTATTCTCAATAACAATTTAAATGTATGCACCTAGAGATTGATATCTCTCAACATATTTTAGATAGATGTATTTAACGTATCTAAGTTAGTTTATTATTCATTTTATGTATTTTTTATTTATATTTATAATTAATTAATTAATTCATGTTAGAAACTTATATTTATTATATAAATTAACTTTTTATCTATAAATAAGCAAGAAGCTACCATCTATTGGCTTGAGGTGGCAAGGAAGAAAATCAATAGAATCAAAGCCCCCATAAAGTAGATGCTAGATATAGATCCTCAAGTTGGGTTATGGATGATAAGGACCATGGTGCTTGGATGGTAGCTGTTAAATTTGCTTAAATGGTTGAAAAGTGGAAAGGTTTGGAGAAGACAATGAAGGATTTTAATGAGAAAATAAACCAAGGTAATGACACAAAGGATTTGGCAGAAGTGGTTGAGGTGTTGCATCAGAATCATGACTCCATGAAAGGGAAAATGGAGAATACGTTTGCTCAAAACATGGAGATGACCAAGAAGAACTTTGTTTCTCTCCAAGCCATACAAGATGAAATCATGAGGAGGTGAGCAAAGAAATGACGACATTTGGAATCCTCAACTACCACTAGGCTAGAGGCATTTGTGTCAAAGGTGAAGGTAACCCTAGATTCCCTATCCATATCCTTTGGGAAAGCTTCTAAGAGAAATCTCTCCTTTTTGAAGAAAGGCAAAGGAATCAACTAGGATAGGAAGCTAGTGTTTTCCCCCACTTGGTAGGCCTTTGATACATGCCTTCGAGGGGAGTACCTCTTGTTTTATTTATTATCCTATTGGATCTTATCGTTTTATTTTTGGGTTTTCATAGTTGTGTTGGATGCCTACTAGATTTTGTTCCTTTTTGGAAATAAGTATTCTGGTCTTGGGACCCCGCCCCTCGTTAGCCCTTGGTTTTTCTCAACTAAAGGTTTTTCAATTATGTACAAAAGTTTAGGCCTATCCTAGTTTAACATATTCAAAAAGAATTGTATAAATTATTTATATGTTCCTTTCTTGAATCTGCGAGTTTACAATTAGGAGGTTGGTCACCATTAGTCACATTTTTCTAACCCTAAAATTATTAATTATATTTTTTTAATATTAGTTAAAAATTATTTAATTTATACACATCAAATAATTATAAAATATTTAAAATATTTAATTAAGATTACAATCATAATATAATTCGTCAAAATATTCATAAATATTTTACAATTATTTTAAATTTTAAAACAACAATTCATAAATTAAAATATTATATATATATATATATATATATATATATATATAATGTAATCCTAAAATTAAATAATTATATACCTAACTAAAACAATTTATATACTTTACATTTAAATATTATTCTTACTTAATTTTAATTCTAATTTAAAAAATAAAATCTTACTTAAATTAATTAAACATATTGTAATAAATAATAGATAGGGTTTAATTAGTGTTAGAGTTATGACTATGATTCAATTTAGGATTTATTTAAGGTTCAAAAGAGTTGATGTTATAGTTTAGCTACGGTTAAGGTTAGAAGTAAAATTAGAGATTACAGTTTCAAATAGTGCTAGGGTTTATTTAAGATTTTAAGCATTATTAGGGTTAATATTATATTAGTAAACTTAGAATTAGGGTAGTGTTAGATTAAGGTTTAGTTAAGGTTAGGGTATAATTATGGTTATACTTGAAAAATATTTGAGTTAGGGTTAAATTGTGGCGAAGGTTGGACATTAATTATTGTTTGGGAATGTTAGATTAGGGTTTAATTAGGGTTAGAATTAGGGGTCAATTAGTGTTAGATTTAATGTTGAATTAGGGTTTAATTTAGGTTTAGAATTGGAATTAAAGATAGGATTAGAGTTAGGGATGAATTAGCATTACGATCAATTTTACATTAGGGTGTAAATAGGGTTAGTGTCTAGATTCAATTGGAGTTCAATTTAATATTAGATAAGGTTTAATGTTAGGGTTAGAATTAGAATTAGAAATATGATTAGGGTTAGGTTTCAATAAGAATTAACTTTGCAACATTCTTTTTTTTGGAGAAAATAAATATAACATACATTAAATCTTAGATTTATATATTATTAAATCATATATTACATATGTATATTTTGAATTTTCCTTCAAGTAGTCTAAAGGATTTATTCAATCTCATTATAATAAACTCTTAACTATTATTTATGATTTATTGAACCATTTTACATCTATCTCATTACAATCAACTTTTTAGTATTATTTATGAATATTAAATAGTTTAAAATTTGATATCTCTCGTGTACTTAACTTAGTTTTAAAAAAATATAAATATGGTTGTTCTAATAGAATAAAAGAATTACATTATTAGAATGATAATTTAATCTAAGAATTGTAATTTTACTAATAAAAGATAATAATAAACTTAACCATGATCTAATTATTTATTCTTATTATTTTAATGTTTTATTATTTAAATTATATTTATATAATATAAACTTATAACCCTAACTTAAATAAAATAATATAACTATATTCTACCATTATATTTATTATTTTAAGTAAAAGAAATTATAAAAATAAAACTAATTCTAACTAATTTTATTTTAAAATTTTATATATAAATTTTAATTAGTTATAACTTCTAATCATATAAAAATAAATTTTAAATAAAAATAAAATATTTACATCTATAGTGTATGGCTTATGAAATCATAAGATTTAGGTAATATGGGACCTACAAAGAACTAATGGAACTACACCATGATGGAGGCTATGGGTGGAATTAAATGATACAAGCAATATTTGCAAATATAAGAAAGAGAGAAAGAAAGAAAGAAAGATTCTTTCTTTTATAGTCCACTGGTCTACATATAGCTTATAGTAATATGCGATTATCTTATAAAGACACCTAATTGCATTACAAATTAATAAAATATACATTACTCCTTTACAATTTCAATTTGTGACCTCTTTAAACTTATGACCTCTTTGAACTTGTCACCTCTTTTTGAAGTGATCTTCACACAAAAACATCGTACCCTTGTATAATTATGATCCTCCGTTAAGCACATTTACTTTAGGAATACGAGTCTATGCATCGAATTGCTGGTAGGCATCTACATTTAAAAAGCGGTGAAAAAAATTGCTAGCAGAGAAAAATGGTGTCAGATGAAAAGCGGCTAATGGAAAGTCCGCGGAAATGCATGAATGCATGAGATCGCTCTCATCGTCCTGTCTGGGCAATTTTAGTATGATATATTTGTTTTCTTTTAATATTTAGCTTACGTCATATAGTATATTCGTGCGATACAGCTCTGATACGTGAAAATTTCAAAGCGGAAATGTCACATTTTCGTAGTAGTTGAAGTTTGACATCATCAATTTTCCTTGTTCTTATCCTGTTACGTAACCCTAACTTTTCTCATATCACCTACGTACCTAAATACATTTGCCTAGCAATAATTTTGACTAATTTACGTTTCGCACTAAATGCATTGAATTCAATTAGTATCGGAGATATTCACCTCATCAATTTAGACAGATGCTTCTGTCTTGTCGTTGCCGACCGATTAGATGAAACCCAATCCCGGCGTTACAGCAAAATCATAATTGAACGTCACTGACGAAGCGATGATTTCAAGACAGAGACGTGCCCAGTGATTGCAAAACAGCACAAAAATTCAACTTGCCTTTACCTTTATCTTTAATGCTTTTCTATATGAAATTATTGCAGGGAGGCTCGAAGAAGAGTCCAGTCAATACACGATAGCAAAATCAATCCCAAAAGTAAAGGCAGTGTTTCCTAAAGACAACATCATGATGTTATTTTTTACTAGCAATTGCATTTTGGTGTGTAATGGGTACATTGAAGAGGTGTGGAAGGTTAATTATGGAAAACTTTAGTCTATTTTTTATGTACATTTATGTAATACATGAAGTGAGTTTGTGGGTCATTTAGCAAATGATATTATTTTTGAGACAAACATATTAGTGAAAAATTGATAGCTTAATTTGAATCAACTATTAATCTACTTGTAGGATCCAAACACACGACTGAAATATAACCTTTCAATTAAGAAAAAAATCAATTTGTATTACCGATAGGTTCATGTTATCTTTGCAATAGAGAGAGAGAGAGAGAGAGAGAGAGAGAGAGAGAGAGAGAGAGAGAGAGAGAGAGAGGCGGGGGGGGCGGGGGAGGGATAAGGAGGTAGAGATTGGTGATAGAGATAGAGATGGAGGAGAAAAGCACATGGAGATGGAGATGGAGGAGAAGCACATGGAGATGGAGATGGAGAAGTAGAGGTATATGGAGAGACGAAAAGGGAGGGAGATGAGATAGGGAGAGATAGACAAAGTAAGATAGAGTAGAGAGAGGGAGACATATCAAGGTAATATAGAGGGATAACAAGATAGAGGCAAAGGGAGAAGTGGAAGAAGAAGTATGGATAGATAGAGGTAGAAAAAAAGAGATATAGATATAGAGGTTTAGAGAGAGAGAGAGAGAGAGAGAGAGAGAGAGAGAGAGAGAGAGAGAGAGAGAGAGATGTCAATAAATAGTGGAGGGACAGAGAAAGATAAAGGTAGAGTTAAAGATAGAGGGAGAGAGGAAGAGGGGGAGCAATACAATGAAAGAACTAGAGAAAGAGATAAAGATGCATCTAGATAGAGAGGGAGAGATAAAGAGGAAGAGACAGAGACGTATAGAAGGAGAGGGGGAGATAGAGACATATAGATTCAATGAGATGGAGTGATAGAGAGATAGAGATATAGAGAGAGTGTTGGGGGGGGGGGGAGATATATAAAGAGATAAACAAATAAAGAGAAGTAGAGACAAAAAAAGGAAAAAAGAAAGGTGAAGAGAATGAGAAAAATAGATAAATAGGGGAAGATAGAGGGAGAGATGTGGAGAGAAAGAGAGAGAGATGGGAGAGACAGAGAGAGATAGGTAGAGAAGGGAGATAGAGAGAGGAGAGTGGGAAAAAAAAGAGGGCAGGAGAAGGAGAAAGAAGAAGAAGGGGAAAGTGGGAGAGATAGCTGAATATATAGAGGGAGAGACAGATAAAGCGGTAGAGACGGATGTTGATCAATATATTTAAGAATCTCAATGCAATGTATGAAGGGATATGTATATACCTATAGGGAAGCCTCTAGCCTATTTATTGATGAAGCCTAAAAATTGCCATATAAACTTAAAAAACCCTAAATTTACAAATAATCAAATTTGATAAATTATTGATTTTTATGCTTATAGTTTATACATTAAATATATAAATATTAAAAATATTATGTATATTTTTAATAACATTTATAATATTTTATATATTAAAAATAACTTTTAAAATTTATTAAATAATTTATAATATATTATAATATTATGTATAATAATTAATGAAATTATTAAAAAATTAAATTAATTTTATAATATAAATTAAAATTATAATATAAATAATTTTATTATTTTGTATTGTTTAAAATTAAATCAAATAATATTTATATAAAATATATAAATATTATACATATTAATCATATTTTATGTTTTATGTATATTTAATAATTATAATTAAATAACAAATATATAATTTTACAATTAATATAATTATAATATAAATTTAATATAAACTAAACATATAATAAAATAATTGATATGAAAGATAATTAAATATACAACATAATATTCTTTGAAAATAGAATCTTCTTAAAATAGTATTCTGTTATATTAACAAAATCCGTTTTTAAAACCAAATATAAAGAGAGCTGTTAATTTTTTACTTGTCAAAGTTATGCAAATCTAAAGAGTATATATTTTCTCATAAATAATATTAAAAGAGTATGCTTTTATGTAGATAATCTCCCAATAATAGCAATTGATACGATTACATTTCGTCTGAGTATGATTTAATGCTTTTTATGTATACCACTAATCTTGGTGGAAATGCATGTGACGAACAACACAGGTAAAGAAATGAGCAGTGAAAGGAAAAGCAACCCCGACAATAAACAACGGTGATTGCGAGATCTAAGGCGAGCGATTTTCCAATCGTCTTGCAAGTTTCTAATAGATTATGAACCGCTCATATGCAAAGTTAATTTGTATATTTCATATAAAGGAAAGTCTTTGGCATTAATTAACTAGCAATCATACTTGGTGTGGAGTGGGTACGTCAAAGAGGTATGGAAGGTCAATTAAGAAATATTTTGGTCCTTTTTTGCATGCATCTGTGTAGTGCATGAAGTCAATAATAGGACATTAAAAAAATGATATTTTTTTTGTGCAACAAAGGTCTAAATGCAGAAATGATAGGTCAAATCAACTATGCATCTTCTTTTAGAGATACAAACATAACTAAAACATAACCTTTCAATAAAGAAGATAATCATGATCCATTACCAACATGCTCGTGTTATGTTTGAGAGAGAGAGAGAGGGGGGGGGGACGGGGGGTAATTGTGTGTGAGAGAGGTCTAATTAGATATAGATCTAGAGAGGAAGATAGAGATAGAAATGGAGATAAAGATAGAGATAGAAATGGAGATGAAAAAGAGGGATATGTAGAGGAGAGGGGGAGATCAAGAGATATAGGACAGATGGATAGAGAGAGATGGAAAAAATGAAAATATAAAGAGGGAGAGAAAGGGAGAGAATGACAAGGGAGATAGAGGGTGATGTAGAGAGAAGAAGAGAGAGAGAGGAAGGGATATAGAGGTAGAGAAGGAGAGAAGGAGAGATTTAATGAGAGAAATAAAGATACATGGGAGAAGAAATGTGAAGAGCTAGAGATAGAGAGGAAAATAAATACAAATAAAGACATCTAAGAATCTAGGGAGAGGGAGAGGGAGACATGTCTAGAGATAGAGGGGGAGAGAGGGAGAGGAAGATTAATAGATACAAAGGTAGAGGGAGAAATGAAGATAGAGAGAGATGAATATAGAGAGGGATAGATTGAGAGGAAGAGATAGAGAGATATAGAGGATGACGGAGAGGGAGAGGTAGAGAGAAATATAGATTGTGATATAAAGTGATAGAGAGATAGAGATATAATGAGATAGAGAGAGAGAAGGAGAGGAAAGAGATATATAGAGACAAATAAACAAAGAGAAGCGGTGATTAAAAAACAAAGATGGAGAGGGAGAGAGAGACATGTGAGATAGATAGAGGGAAAGAGGGTGAGGGATATGGGAAGAGAAAGGTAGAACGATGTAGACATAGAGAGATAAATAAGGGGTAGGGAAGGAGAGATGGGGAAAAGGGGGGAGATAAAGAGATGAGGAAAAAAGGAGAGAGAGAGAGAGAGAGAGAGAGAGAGAGAGAGAGATGAGGGGGGATAGAGAAACATATATAGAAAGAGAGACAATGAGAGAGAGGAGAAGAAAAAAACAAGATAAAGATATAGGAAGTGATATACAGAATGTGATAGAGGGAGGGATATAGAGAGAGTAGGAAGAGAGAGAGAGAGAGAGAGAGAGAGAGAGAGAGAGAGAGAGAGAGAGAGAGAGAGAGAGAGAGAGAGAGAGAGAGAGAGATGTGGAAAGACATAGACAAAGGGGACAAGAGTGTGAGATAAAGGATGCGATAGATACTAGTAATAGAGAGATAGGGGGGAGAAATATGGAGAGAGAGAGAGAGAGAGAGAGAGAGAGAGATGTGGAAAGACATAGACAAAGGGGACAAGAGTGTGAGATAAAGGATGCGATAGATACTAGTAATAGAGAGATAGGGGGGAGAAACATGGAGAGAGAGAGAGAGAGGGAGGGAGAGAGAGAGAGAGAGAGAGAGAGAGAGAGAGAGAGAGAGAGAGAGAGAGAGAGAGATGGGTACACTAAAGAGATCTTGAAAGTTAATTTTCATGTCCTTAATCAAATGAGAGGGGAAGGGATAGAGATAGAGATAGGGATAGGAAGAAGAAACATGGAGTGTGTGTGAGAGACCAATGGGTACATTGAAGAGGTCTTGAAGATGAATTATCATATCCTTAACTAGAGGACATGCTACCCAAAGCATAACTCCCAACACCATATGTTATTTTTAGTTGTTGGCACAAAATGACTAACCAAAAAATATGTGCTATCCTGGATTGTTGGCATGAAATGACTAATCAAAAGTTAGTTTCTCTCTTTGTCCCTCTCTTGCTCTATAACTTTTCAAATAAATTATTGTACAATAATTAATATATTAATAAAATAAATAATTACAAATTAAATTAATTCTAAGAGATTTTAATTATTATTTATAATTTCATTAAAAATATAAATAATTAAAATAAATGTCAAACATAAATCTAAATTAAAAATTAAAATAAAATAAATTAAATACAAAATCTAAATATCAATAGTAATAACTTTTAAAAGGTCTTCAGACATGTAGTGTCACAGTTAAAACACTTCGTTGGTGAAGTTGCCACTAATGTTCAAATCCTTGCTAAGCCATTGTGCTCGCAAGGCCTTGTTCCTTCACTAGGTCGTTGTGCTCATGGATTTGAACAAGTGAAGTGTGGGGATGAGATCCCCCATTTGTAGCTTCACTGATTCATAGCTCTGAGTCAAAAGTGTTTCACATGGAGCCAGAGGGCATGTCATGCCAGCATCACCAATCATGTTAAAAAGTTTACCAGCCATACTTTAATAATAATAACTAGGGATCTTCCCCTAAAATAGTATCTTTTTAATATCTTTGATCAATTTATAAATTAACAAAATAATTAGAATATAACATTAATATAATATTAACTGAAATAATATTAATTAATATTAATTTATATGAAAAATAATTAATATTAATTTTTGTTTGGTAAATTAATAACTGCTTGGGGCAGCACATATTATATTGACTGCAATTGCACCTTGGTGTGCAATAGGTACACCTGAAGAGTTGTTGAAGGTCAACCAAGGATTTTTTTGGTCTATTTTTTTGCAAATGTTTTTGCAATAGATGAGGTCAATCAGTAGGTCTTTTAGTAAATAATATTGTTTGTGCAAAAAAGTTCTGAACAAAGAAGTTAAATCAACTATGCATCAATTATCGCCAAGAGAGAGAGAGAGAGAGAGAGAGAGAGAGAGAGAGAGAGAGAGAGAGAGAGAGAGAGAGAGAGAGAGAGAGAGAGAGAGAGAGAGAGAGAGAGGAGAGAGAGAGAGAGAGAGAGAGAGAGAGAGAGTGGGGATGGGGATGGAGAGAGAAATGATAGAAGATAAATATGCATGATAAAATATGCAAGGGGAATTCATGATTGGGGTCATTAATCTCCAAACTTGTGGCATGGTGTAGGCATGAATATTGGTGTTAAATTGTATGCAATTTGCTATCTTTGTGAAGGTAGAGCACAATATTGAGCATAAGCTTCAAGTGAGAGACATGGTCTAAGTGTATTTGGGTATAGAGAAACTATAATAGTCTTCATAGAAGATAAAATATCCATAGTATGGTTCATTTTAGATAATTGATTAGATAGGAATGTTCTTTTTTTGTTGGGATTATCCAATTATGTGTAGATATTTTTAGCGATAAATGTTGATTGATTAAGATTGTTGTGTTGAATGAATAATATGAGGATGTTATTCTTCCTTTCAAATCTAGCACATAAAACTCCAAAAAATCACAATTCTAGTAATTAAAAATTATGATAAAAACTAGGGAAACAAGTCAAAATTGTCAATCAGCAATTTTTTAAATCACATTTTATAGGGGGGAATTTTATTTTTTCTATTCCCCGTTTAATCCCTTTTTTTACAATAAAAGGTCATCACTAATAATAGAGTAACAACTAATACAATTTCTAAAACATGGATTTCTCATGAATTACTAAACTTGTCATGTGTTGTAGATTTCCAATGTGTGGACCTAAAAAGAAAGATTGTTTACTTTTTCCCTTAAATGACCAAATAACTAAATAGATACACTTAGCTTGAAATGTGAGGAGAAGATGACTATAACACATTTCTAGGTCCAACAAAAGGTTGTATGGAAGATTGTAACAAAAAATTGATTCAACATAGAATCAAACAATGACATTAACAACTTGAAAAGTTAGTTCAAAATAGTCCCACAAGTATTATCAATAAGTTTACTTGGGTATGAAGACTGCAGGTTCAACATAGAACAACATTTATGACCTAATTTTGGTTGTGACAATGATGGCAATGATGATATCATTATTTTTTATTGTGAAGGTAGATCTAGATACCTCATATGTGATTAAAGGTGCTACTTATTTCATGGGAGTGTCATATCGAGCACTTGGTTTTGCAAGATCTAACATTGCATTTTTGGCTTGTTTTTCCCACTCAATGTTGTTTTTATTACCAAGATGATTAGTAATATGGTTGTTTTATTTTACACAACTTATCTACTTTTGATCTATGTGTGATATAATATTCATATACATAATATTTTTATATATCTTTTCTTAGTGATATATGCATAATATATTTGTTTGTTGCTTATCCATTAAGAAAATAAGAGATCTTTGAGCAAGGGCCTAATGGATATGTAATTTGTACCATCTATCCTTTTCAAGCCTAAATTTTTTATAACATTGCTATTTTGTATGATATATTTGGATGTTTTAGGAAGGGACAACACCTTAAATATTCAGATTATTTGCCTAAGAAATTTTGGTTCTTTTGAAATGAATCTAAACCTTGTATTAATGAGTTATTTGTAATGAATATTTGGGTGTTTCTAGAAAAAATCTGCATCTAACATTGTTAGGTTATTTTGTGTGTGATGTTTGGGTGTTACACAAGTTTTTTGATATTAATGTATGTAATATGTTTATGGGGATTATGTTTATTTTGTTTGTGTTGACATGGTGCTTTGTAGGATTCAATAGATTAATAAGAATTGCCATGTAAGAGCAATTTAAATAAGTGACTTATATTCAATAATGTTTAGAGAAATAGAGAATGGATGCCTTATAGTTTGGTACACTAAAGATTGTCACAATAAATTGATTCAACATCGAACTTAGATGACCAAATAATATCTATTGTGTTGGCTTCTATGTAGATACAACGAACACAATGAGATTCATTATGTACAGAAAGGTTAAAAAATGGTCATTTTGAGTTGATGTCCGATACATACTCTCTATTTCCTTGTTAACCATTCATTTTGGCAACCACAAAATTTGCACAATTGGTCCAATATGCACAAATGTACTAGTAATTTAATGCTATTGGTACCAATAAAGTTGTACAATTGGTCTAATTACCAACTTTCTTGTTTCAAGTATTAGGGACATGAGTGGGTGACTATTTACCCAGTAGATGTTTTTTTAATGAGTTTTTAATTAGCAAAATCCAATGAATGGTGATTGGAAAATGGGTTGTCACTAGGACTTTTCCCTAACTAAAATATTATTTTGGTTCATAACATTTTTATTAAAAACCTTAATATCCTATCATCCACATAAGTTAGATCATCCACAAAAAGAAAAAACAAAAACAAACATGAAAACATATTATGCCCATGTTATATTTTATAGAATGTATTTTCATTTTTATAATGGTAATATTATCACATTATATTATATTTTACAATTGAAAATATTATCATAAATATAAATGTATTACAATATAATTAATGTAAAATATTTTTGAATATATACATTTAAAAAATAAATAATATAATTATATCTAATATTATGAAGTTAACAAATCTCTACAAAGTTTTAGATAAAAAGGAAAAATGAGGACTCCTAGAGGTGGGCGTAAGGGATAACGGGGGTAATGGGAGCATTTTGAGTAGGCCTTCAAATCCACGTCTCTGTCCAACATCTACTTCATACTTATGTTTCATGCTTTCTTATTGTTTGCTTATGTTTCACGTTCTGGAAGAATAGGACATTCGCAAAGAGGGCACGGTAATAATTTGTCCATTTGTCAAGGCAATATCTATGAACTGTATGCCAACAATGGCACAACTTTTGCATTTCATCATCTTCCACAAAAGAGCCAAACAAACAACACATATATCCTGCTCGATCTCATTAAAGCTCTCTGCAAAATCATTGAATGTAAAAACAAATAAATGTTCTCTGATTGTGTGGGCAGAGGCAAATGAAGTGGGAAAAATGTTTTCACGGAAGCATTTCAATAAGAGTTGTGGATTTTGTGCAGGCCATGCCAAAAAAAGAAGGCAACAAATTTCAAGGTGGAGATATCTAAGGTGAATCATGAGATAGCAGGAGCAAAAGAGCTTGTACCATTTTAGAAAATTTAAATTTGCAAAGACGAAAGTCAAACACGTCACGTGCGAATGCGTTCCGAAACATTACGGACATTCCAAAGTCGAATAAAAAAACAAGTCAATCGAAAAAATGCGAATGAAGAAGTACAGTTAGAAAATCAAAGGCTGAAAATTGTTCAATTGTCTAGCATTGCTCGTTGAGCATTCTCAGTTGTTGATGGCTAAAAGAAGGTCGTTCCTTTCATATAAGGAACACCTTCAGTATAACTAGCAATTTCACTTTGGTGTGCAATGGGTACGTCGAAAAAGTATAATTAGAAAAAAAAAATTGTCTATTTTTTTCATACATTTGTATAATACATGAAGTGAATTTATTGATTCAATATAAAAAATACACAAGGTCAATTGGTAGGCCATATAAAAATGTTGTTTGTTCAACAAAGGTCTCAATGTATAAGTGAGAGATATGAATACAAACATGATTGAAATAAAACCTCTATATGAAGATGATAATTAGGTTCCATTCCCAGTAGACTCATGTTATGTTTGTAATAGGGAGAGAGGGAAAGATGGGGATAAAAATAGGGAGAGAGAGGGGGGGAGAGTGAGGGAGATAGATAAAGGTAGGGCAATAGAGATAAAGAGGAAGATATAAATATGAACGGAGAGAGAGAGAGAGAGAGAGAGAGAGAGAGAGAGAGAGAGAGAGAGAGAGATGTGCAAAGAGGGGGAGGGAGACAAGGACAAAGAGATAGTCAAATAGAGATGGAGAGAGAAATAAGGGGATATAGAGATGGAGAAATAAAGAGAGAGAGAGGGAGATATATGGGAAGAAAAAGGGATAGATATGTATATACAAAAAATAAAAAGGGAGAGAGGTAGAAATAGAAAGATCAATAGGGTTATAGGGAGGGCGAGATGGGGAAAGATAGAGGGAGGGAGAGGAAGGGAGAGAGATAGGTAAAGGAGGAAGAGAGAGAAGAGGATGAGAGAGAGATAAGAAGAGGGAAGATAGCTCAATATATAGAGAGGGAGAGGGAAAGAGGGAGAGATATAGATAGAGGGTGATACAGAGAGATAGGGAAAGAGATAGGGAGAGAGATAGAGAAATGGAGGTATAGAAGATATGGAGAGAGAGAGAGGGGTAGAGATATTAGACAAATAGTTATAAATTAAATTTATTCTAATTACTTTTGATTATTATTTGTAATTTCATAAAAGGACATAAATAATTAAAATAAATTTCAAACTTAAATCTAATTTAAAATGAAGCCTATGAAAAAGATTAAAAAATAATGAAGTGCTACTAATAACCTACATCATAATGTGGACCACATCTTGCCAGCTAGCATGTTGACTAAAAGTGACCATATCTTGTCAGCTAGAACAAAGGGAGAGATCATGACTCTTGGATGGAGACATGAGAGCTTCTACGATGAGGGCCATTCAATGGTTTGTGTTATGCAGCATTCATAAAAATCTGTGACATATCTACACATATCGTCTTGCACCCTTTAAAAGAATTGTTGATCGTTGATGATGGAAATCAGCCTGTGCATTTCAACTAAAGGATATGCCTTAGGCGTAAATAACAATAAAGATTATTAGCCGATAGACTTCTTATTGTGAGCTTGCTCGTGTATGGTACGTCGAGAATTTTGTCTCACATTGAAATTTTTGTCTCGCTGAGAATATATTTTCGTTGACCGTGATCCATATTTTTAAAACCTCGAGGTGAATGCAATTTGAGGTTGTCAGAAAATTTGAACTGTTAGAACACCTAAAACAAATTTTAATATCCAACAATTCGCGTCTAATCTTCTTTCAACTACAGATGTCTGAAACAAGCAATAGATAAGCAATTTTCTCTGTATGTATCATTCCACCACAACAACTCACTTCTCACGTCTCCTTTTTCACTGACAGAATTTTTGCTCCCATCTCATCTGCGTCAGTATAAGAAATCTTAAAAACCTCACTCAAATGCAGCATAGGCATGGTTTGTTAGTTGTTTGATAATGACAACGTCTTTAAGGTCCTATCTCACGCCTGAAACAAGTCCTTACTTCTCACAACTACTATTATCTTGACAGAAATCTTGCTCCCATCAAATTTCTATCAGTCAAGCAATCTTGATAATCTTGCTCAACTTGCACTGCAGATATGGTGTGGCAGTCGTTTGATAATCACGTCGTGTTTGAGGTCATGCAAGGTAGAGTAGACATTAAATTTTCAACCACATTCAGTCCTTGAGGAGATTTCTTCATCAAAACATTCATTGCTGAGAAATTACATAAATGCAAACACACTTTTTACTTTGCATTTGCATTTGAAAAGAAAACTAACAACTCCAACAAGATTTTAGGCTTTCTGAAGATTTTGAAGGTATTTACATCACTCTCCTGTGTATCATTTGAATAACTTTTTATCCAATGATGTATTCTCTGCTTTGCTTATTAGCTTGGTTTAGTAGCTACCTTTCTGATCATGTCTCGCATCTAAATTTTTAATATCCTTTCTAGAAGAAATTTGTTGTGCATAGAAGGTGCGATAAACTCTTCCGGTCGTGTAAAAAGCTATCATACTCAGGATTGCTCCAAAGATACACACTCCTACCATGATCTTGAATGTGAGGGAAAAACACACTACACCCACACAATTCAAGGGGCGATCCTCTGAAAGATCCATTTGTCATAGTACCAGCCTTCATATGATAACTTGGTTGGTGCTGCTTTTCTGCCTCCCAATCATAGATTGAACCAACAATGAAACCGGAGAATATTAAATATCCTATGGGATTAGCCATGGTAAGAAAATTGTATAGAACGCCAAATTTCCTCACCCCAAAGAGTTCAGAAAGAGTAGCTGGTGTTACAGACCAAAGGGCACCATATCCTAGACCAACAAGCAAAGTTCCTGTATATGGAGATCCAGGCCAACCCATTGCAAAAAGAAAATGCCCAATAGACATTAGAACTTGAGCTGTTGTCGTGGATATGCATAGCCCCTGTAGAGAAGAGAGTAAACTATCAAGTGTTGGAAAGAGTAGTATTCATTTTTCTTCTATGGAAATAATTATTTCATTGAGAATCATCAACAACCTACTAACTTTCTCTTAAAATAATAGAATTCCTTTAAACCAGTATTTAGGGGATCAATCTTTGATCTGAATAAAGTAGGACTACCATATTAAACTAACATCTCCAAAGAATGATTCTTTTTTTTGAACAGTTAACTAGCTTTGCTCTAAACATATAAAGGTTGTTACAGTTATTGGATTATCACTTAGAATTGTATAGATATAAAGGGAGTTAGTTTTACAATTTATTAGAAATGTTTTTTTTTTTAAAAAAAATTGGTATCAAACATTGAGATGAAAAATATTAACAATAGTAGCCACATTCTGTACAAGTTTTCTTTGACAATATAAAATTTAGTGTGCAGATTATTTTATGTTTTTAATTCTAAGTAACAGTTTGTTTTCAAAAAATTCTTTTTTAAAAAGAAGTGATTGGTTTAAATAAGGTACTTGTTTAAAACAAAGCACACATAAAATTTCAAAAAATGGCATTAGAGCTCAGTCATTAAAAGATTACCATACTGATTAAAGAAATCATAAAAAAATTAAACACTTCACAATTAAAAGCTTTCCTTACTGTGCAAATAGTAATGCTGAGAAGAAAAAGAACTAACTTTTTATTGAAATTGTTGTATATGCAACATAGTAAAGACAACATTACAAGTAAGTACTTTGATGTTTAAGTATTTCAAAGAATTCTCTCTTCCCATCTTTTTATTTTTATGTTTTTGTGCATGTCTAGGTTAATTTATCTAAAATCTTATTGTGAAGAAAAATTCCAATGGATGTCTTTCCATTCTATTTTTGTTGTACTCGGATTTCATAACAAAGTTTACTAATTATCATTTAATAGGGTGAAAAAGAATAAAAGTATATTAAATTGTTCTTTGAGGTAGATATTTATTTATGTTATATCTTGTTTAGTCTGATTTTGGTGAGTTTTTACAATTGTGAAATGAAAATTTTATTTGATTCCAAAACTGTAGCTTTTTAAGAAGGCTAAAGTACATGTATGTGTTTTGAAATTTAATATTTTTTAAAAATCATTGTTCTATCTCTAATGTTCAATGTTTAATGCTTAATGTGTATATTGTTGTGTATTTTAAAACATGTTTATTTTTTTAAACCATTTATAATTCAAAAAACATTTTGTACTTCAAATGTTCAATTCTTAATATAGAGTTTCTCCTCAAATTTTCATTTGTTTTTCCTTTCGACATATTTATGAAGTTGCTTAACTTGATTTTTTCATATTATCTATATATTGAAATGAAGCATTGCTTTTTAATTTATTTAAATAAATCTCAATAATAGTTTCAATTTATTGTAATTTTTTTATACATCACTATTTGTGATATCTACTACAACTTTTATTATCATAACTTCTAATAAATTTGCAACTAATTTCTATTTCCAATATTTTATTTATTAGTTCCTGCCACTACATGGAACTATAAGCAAGACTGCTTTTTAACTAGCAACTAACTAGTGATTAAATAATTTTATTTGAATCAATCAATACATTCTATTATTTGTCATACAATCATTTTTTTTTTTTTTTTTTATGCAACATTTTGCAAGGCATAATAAGAATATTTCTCATCACAAACTATCCAATTTTTGGCAATGACAACTATTCCTATATTTTAGGAGAATACCCAAGGAACTAAAATAGTTCAATTCAGTTTGAAACATTTAAATTTTTTTGTTTTAAATTTATAAATTATCAATGACATACACAGAGATATACATGCATATAAAGTATAATTATTAAAAAACAAACATTTAATATAAAAATAAAATAAAAGATTAAAAATCAATAAAAATTTTATTTTTATGTTTAATAGTCAAATTTAAATGAAATACATAAGAATTAATAAATAGGTTTTCTTGGTTTTAATAAGTAATATTAATTTGATTAAAGTATGATTCTTTGAAATTGAACAATTAATCTTAAATAAAATAAAATATTAAAAACAATAAAATAATATTTTTTCAATAATTAAATTTTAATTTATTTTAACTATTCAATAAAATTTAAATAATTATTATAATAAAAATAAATAAATTTTTAAAATCATAAAAAATATTTTATTTTCACCTCCACTTACTTCCAATTATATTTATTAACTATGTTTCATAAAAGTCATCAATTTAAGTATGATTATTTAAATTCAATTAAACCTCAAAAATAAAAATCAATATTAATATAAGAGGCAGATGGCAATTTCGAGTGTGATCATACAGGACCGCTTGGTAGGGATTGTTAAATTTCCTCATGATCTGGTAATTGGTGCCATTTTAAAAATATTTGGGGATGATTATGTCGGGAATGAGGATAGAAGTAGGGCTAACTGTGATAGAGCATCCATGTTTTTAGCATTAGTCATGCACTGCGAGAAAGATAGGGAGGTGGTTAAAGGTCTCTGCAAGAGCATTTTCAAAGATTCTATTATGTATAATCTTGATAGAGTTTTGATTAATATATATGAAGACCTCACTATTCCCAAACCAAGGCATTATGATAGGCTAGTCTGCCGAGGTAAACCGGTTCCAAAATATCCTATACTGGATATTGAGGACTGGGACGGGTTTGAATTGAGGATGCCTAAAATTACTAGGAATCTAAATTTCCTACTATGGTTGTTTCGCATCAAGAGACAAAATTGCCACCATTGGTTTTCTTAATACCTCATGGCAGAAGGAATTTCTCGATATGATGAAGTTTTGGACATGCCCAATTTTTCCTTCTTAAATGATAAGGAGGATAATGTGTAGGCAGCTGGAAAAAGTAGGAGCACTTCCATGCGTGAGTGCAGGGGCAGCCTCAAAAGAAGGGAAGTAATTGCCGATTCTGAAAGGAATAGAGTTTGCCCTATGGTCCTAGGTAAAAGTCATATGTAGTTTTAATCCCTGTAGTGGGAGGTCTTTTGGCTTTTAGACTCGCTCTAAACTGAGTATCTAATCTGTTTTGGTTTCATACTTATCATCACGGTGGTTACAGATATATGGACTTATCTCTCTATTAACTTGGTCATATGGTTTTTTGGTTTCTATGAGGAATCCTATGGTGGTGAACTTTTATCCTATGGATTATTTTTTGCTAATTTTATTATGAAATATCTATTTGCTTATGGGGTTCTATTAATGGCTCTTCTTGTATGCTTCTTCTGGTAATGTAGTGTCTTTTCCTGTCTAGTGAGCTGGTATGCAGATTTGTGTTCCATTTATTTTGGCTTTATTTTTCTACTCAGATATATATATATCGAAAACTACCAAGGGGGTAGATCCCATTTATTAATCAGAAAAATAAATAATGAATTACATCAGAGTCTCAAATCATGATCCAAGATGGACCTCAAGAGAGGCCACGCCCTCGTATTGTCAATAACAAGGAGTTCTTGGGAGTCTAAGGCACCCTTAGCTTCTATATGTCTGATGTTAAAATCCAAACCACGAAGTTCAGCTTTGATTGCTTTCAACCACCATTCAAGCTTCCAACTTGCTATTGAATTTGTGGTCAAGGCATTTATTACAAGCATTGAGTCACCTTCGATATCAATGTGATTTAGGTTCATTTTCCTGCACCATTTGATCCCCTCATATAAGGCTCTGAATTCAGCCTCGTTATTTGAAGCATCAGGGAGATGAATAGTTCCAAGCCACAGGGGGGAGGCCAGATCATTTCTTATGTTGAAACCGCAACCAGAGCATCCGGGGTTTGAGCGTGAAGCCCCATCAAAATTTAGTTTCAGTCTGCCAGCCGGAGGCGGTTCCCATTTTACCTTGGATCGATTTATCTTGTTTTATACTACATTGCCTTTAGGAATGATAAAATACTTCCATTCCTTGGTCATTTGCTCAGTCATTTGCTCATCCCAGACTGAGTAAAGTCAACACTTCCTGTTGCTAACAATAACATTAAGATATTCGATGATTCCAATGTCCATTTTGTTGAGAACGGACTCCACCGATTATGCATGATCCTTGAAGATTCGAGCATTACGCTCCCTCCATAAGTACCACGGAACCATGGCAGGAGAAGAGAACCATAAACCACTCCACAAAGAACCGTTTCCTGGGAGTGGCCAGCATAAGAACAAATCCTGGACAGAGTTCGAAAGAGGGCCTTGCCATCCCAATTTTGTTTGAATAGCTCTCCAAATTTTGTTTGCAAAGTCACATTGCAGGAAGAGATGATCCAACATTTCTTCTCAGTTTCGGCATAAAGGACACCAAAAGGGTCCAACAAACCCAAGCCTCATCAGGTGGTCACCTGTGAGAACTCGCTTGTGCATGACCAGCCATGAGAATGCTCCCGCCTTTGGGAGAATATTCTTGTTCCAGACCAGCTTGATCAACCATTCACAATATACGGCACACCAAATTACAAAGTCCTCATTATTGCTTATTAACAGCTGTCATTTCCTGAGTTCTGCTTCTAGAGGTATACGGACATTATCTTCTAACATGTCGAATGTCTTCCATTTGTATTCAGGATGCCCATTAACCCAATGGATATCCAAATGATCCTAGACAAAGTGTCCATAAATATTCTGTGTGCAATGGGTAGCAGATTGTAAAATGTCAATCGACTTTAAAGTTGGGTATCCATTCCATGAATCATTCTAGAAGTTTGCCTTTAAGCCATTCCCGATTTTCCATGACAAGTGATCTGTGATTAAGGGCCTACATTTGCGTATAAAATTCCAGATAGAGGAACCGCTTGACGGATTTGCAATTGTGAGAATCCTCTCAGGATCCACAGAATCCAGGTATTTGAATCTCAAGAGTCTGCTCCACATTGTGTTTGGCTTCCTATACATTCTCCATATGAGCTTTGCACCCAAAGATCTGTTTTGAATTTTTATGTCCCTAACGACAAGCCCACCATCTTCCTTAGTTTTTGTAACTTCCTCCCACGCGATTAGTGGTATGAGTTTGTTCTCATTAGCCCCTTCCCAGAGAAAGCGACGTCGTTGAGCGGTAAGTTTTTAATCCATGTTATTGGTAATCTCAATGCATGCTAGCATATAGATTGGGATTGCTGTTGCCCGTAGTTGTCCTTGGTGACAAAAAGGGTGTCATTTAATTGGCCTTGTTATCGGCAGTTTGTTATACATTTGCAAATTTTTTTTTGGTTAAGTATTGCCGGCAATGTGGGTCCTATTCATGCGATGATGTGTAGATGAGTGAGCATTTTTTAAATGACTTTGGTTGATATTTTTTCGGAGATGCGTATTTCAAATAGTTTTTAAAAAAACAAAAAGTATTTTGTTTGATGTAAGTTAAAACTCTTTTCAAAAGCTTTTCTCCGGTTGAGTTTTGCGAACCCTAGCCCATGCTTGCCACCATGAACACTTCTCAGGCCGTTACAGAGGGATTTTTTGGTCAATATTTTTTATGGGTCTCAGATATATTTATCTACAAGAAATGGCGATTCAAATGATGCTTTGTATGGATGATATTGTTGGGATTTTGTGCAGATCTTTCAGGTCAATTTGCCCAGGTGCATATCTTCGAGAAACAGGTAACATCTTTCTTATTATTGCAGTTTCTTCATGAAATCTAGAAGGGTAAATGGTAAATGGGAAGAGAAACGTTTTTTTTAAGAAACAGAAATACAAAAGTTTTTTATAAGAACGGTTTCCAGTTTATTTTTGGTTTGTCATAATTTGAGAAATGAAAAACAATAATGTTTTTCCTAAGTTTCGATATTCTTCGAAAGCCAAACAAAAAGACATTGCAAGAAGTTTTCTGTTTTTGGAAAAAGAAAAATGAGACAGTTGTATCTCGAACAGTTATTTTGTATGTTCAACATGTTACATTTTAGTCTTTAGTAAAAACCCTAGTTAGGGTTTCCTAACCTTATACGAGGGTTATAGTTGAAGACATTCATGGCAGACATTTTTTTGTTATATATAGTTATACCTCAGACAGAAATTTTGCAAAAACAGATTTCATTGAAAATACAGAGCATATAATCACAGTAATAGAGTTTTTGTTTTGTGCATCACTGTTATAACAAGCACATAGAATCCGGTTGAAAATAGAGCATTGATATTTTTACAGAGATTGAGATTACTCTCTCTGGTTGAGATTGAGATTGTACTCTCTGGTTGTTATACAGAGATCTGAAAAGACTTATTGATAATTTTTTGTAGCTGGAATAATTGCACGATATTGTTATATCAAACTCATTCCATTCATTGATAATTTTGTGATTGCAAACTGTAGTGCAATTATAAGGTTACCAGTGACTGTAACTTGAGATGGTTTTCTGAAATTGTATGAAACATAGGGGGTTGGTGCTCCTTGAAGTTTGAGACTTCAAAAATAGTGTACTGAGTTGGTGCTCTTCAAGATAATAAAAAGAAATTTTACCGAGTGGTTTTTCTACCCCAAGAGGGTTTTCCACTCATGAAAATCTTTTGTGTCATGTGTTAAGTGCTTTACTCTGCCTCATTAGACTGCTCTGATATGTTTATCTTTGTCTCATTCATGAGTTCTATTATCTGCATTTCTTTTATCATTTTGATCCCAAGCATGTCATGTTAATTATCTTAGTCAAAGTGCAAAACTATTCATTGTTATTTTCAATGCTGTAGTATATGTAATGATCAAACTCATTCTTGCAAGAGTCAGTTTCTGTTATAAGCATTAAAAGTTAAATCAATTTATTTGTATTGAATGGTCATAAATACATGCTTTAATAAGATTCAATCCTTCTCTAAGTTCAAGTGTGAACAGTTTTTGTTTTTGTGCAAGATGAGTCAAAATTTCTATTACCTCTGATTCACCCCCCCCTCTCTCTCAGAGTCAATCCACTTCCAACAATTGCTCCAATGACAGATTTAAGCATGGTGGTTCGACCAGCCATGGTAAGCCACCTTCCTTTCCAGTAGGCAGTCTTCTTATCACATTTCTCCGTAAGATCCTTCCAAAGTAAGTCTTTGGAGGTGCCACAGAAAAGGGGAATGCCTAAGTCTGTTGCTGGTAACTTTTCAGCTTGGAATTTAAGAATGTCTAAGATTCTTCTTTGGATTGCCTTGCTTGTGTTGAAGAAGAAAATTCTTGACTTACGTTCATTGATACATTAACCAGAGGCCTTTGAGTATGCGTCCAAAGTATGTTTTATAGCTAGAGATTCATTAACCATGGCTATGCCCATAAGAAGTGTGTCATCAGCAAAGGATTGGTGTGTGAATGCATTCATTTCATTCAACACCTTGATTCCAGTCCATTCCTTCCTTTCTGTTGCTTGCGATATCATATGGCTCAGAGTGTCCCCCATGAGGATGAAGAGGAAAGGGGACAGGGGGTCTCCCTATCTGAGCCCATTGGATCCTTCAAAAAAGCCGCATGGGATGTCGTTTATCATTACAAAGTATCTAATCGTTGAGATACATGTGAAGACTTATTCAATCCAATTTCTGCTGAAGCAATATATATATATATATATAGATAGATATACACTCTGTTATATATTTGTAGTTTTTTTCTTTCTCTCTTTTGGCTTTCATAGCCCGCTTTATCCCCATTGCATGGGTATGATGACAGACTGCCACATTTGTTTGTTTCTTAGCAATGGTAAAGTATGATTAGTGTAGAAGATTCTCGGTGGTTCGAGATGGCTCTTTTCAGACATTTCCATTTCTTGTTCATTATAATCCTATGGTGTCTAGGGGGGAAGTTAACAATGATGGGATTTTCATGAGCCTGATTCTTTCATCAATATGATCTAGTAAGGGTTGACTCCTTCTCAAGTTATATTCTTATCTCTTGGCCTTGCTGGAGCTGTATACAAACAATTTTCTATGGTCTTATATTGATAAAGATTATCTCTAATAAGATTCCAGTTTTTGAATATAGTCTGATATTTTATGGTGGTTAAAATTCATTTTGATTGTCTGGGAATTTCAGCCAAATTAAGGTCAGCAAACAACATGGATTAGATGTACAATAATTTTTAATAAGCCTAATATCCTTTGTTGAGTGAAGATTTTGCATTACAGGTTCTTACAGGGCCACACAAGATTGTTTCGAGCTGGCGGTCAAGGAATTCCTCAGAGTTGTGATTACTTTAATATTATTGGTTGATAGTTTATATGATCACTGAAGGTTATAACAATTAGTTTATTGGTTTGGAATGCATGTAGTTGTTGGCTTGATTTGTAGGGGATCTCAGCAGCCATTAACTAGTGGATCTTGAAATAAAGATCGGGGAGTTCAGTCTCAATAGGAAGGACAAAGCAAAATTGCACAATGCATGTTGAGGAGATTGAAAATGAGCTCAATCTCGTGATGCTTCATGAGTTTAAATGGATGTAAATTCTGGTCATAGACACATATTGTAACTCACTAGCCAAATTGTCTTGGCATGAGGAATACATTCCTCATGATTGTAAAAATTGTGACTGTATTTTCTTGTAAGGGGCAAGATCGGAGGTTTTCTCCACCCAGCTCTTTCCTACCGGTGCCCCTAGTGAGCTGGGTTGTATTAGGTTTCAAAAATTGATTAAATTATGGCTACGGCCTTTTACTGATAAAAAAAAAAATTCAATAATAATAGTTTTTTTTTCAATAATTAAATTTAAATTTATTTTAATTATTGAATAGAATTTACATAACTATAATAATAATAATTATAATTAAAAAATAAATAAATTACTAAAATCATAAAAAATAATTTAGTTTCACCTCCACTACACTTACCCCTAATTATATTTATTAACCTATGTTTTATAAAATTCATCAATTGTAAATGTCCATTCAATTGTTTTGTCTTAAAAAAATTCATATAAATGAAATACACAAAAATTAGTAAATTGTTATTTTTTGTTTTCAATAAGTAAAATTAATTTTATTAAAATATGACTATTTAAAACTCAACTATCAAACTTAAAAAATTAAATATAAAAATCAATAATAATTTTGTTCAATAAACGAATTTAAATTTATTTTAACTATTGAACAAAATTTAAATAATAATAACAATAATAATAATAATAATAATAATAATAATAATAATATGTCAAATTCAAATAGCAAAACAATTTTATTAGAATTTACTACACTACAACACGACCTTGTTTATTTTGGATACCTTAATTACAGTTGCTTTATTTTTTATATAATGGTTTGAGGTATTCAATTTTTAAATTTATTATGTAAATTTTTTCTATTTTTTAAATACTTTTATGTTCACACTTAAATATGTGACTTGATTTCAATTATTTACTTCTAGGTGTGTTCATGTAGATTAATTAGTCATTGTTAAAATATGAACTTGATGATTTGATTCACTATTACAAGATGCAATTCATGTTTACTATTTCTATTTCATATCAAGAAAACAAAAAAATGTTATGCTAATCATGATAAAGAACAAGTGGACAAACAAATTTGTCCCTCTTAATAATCAAAGATTGTAAATAATTTTAATGATTTTCTCCTCTAGAATTAACATTTATTTCATTTTTTTAGGTCATGGCAAATCCTCAACAACCAATTCAAATAATTGACATTTCAAGTAGTAGTTTAGAAGTTAGTGTTCCATCACCATCAATTGCCTCAAATACATCTGTGAATAGAAATAGGCTCAATGAAATAGCTATTGAGAGTTTTGCAAGATCTCTTTCATTTAGTTGTACTAAGATTGTTGATCAAGTTAAAGTAACAAGCTTTCATACACATGATGTCCAAAAGTTTGAAGTTAGGACAATGTTAAAAGTTTCTTCTACTAGTATTTTCAATATGCATTATGGAAAAATGTATAAAATTAGTTGCTTCGACTCCAAAATCAGAAATGGTTTTAATTGAGCCCAACATGGTATAGTTGTTTCTATTGAAGAATTAAAAATGGTTCTTATTGAGATCAACATTTTGTTCAACAAAAAGATTGTAAATAAGAGAGATACGGTTTAGAAACTAAAGTACTGATTAGACAACAATTCATTAGTCTTACATCAACTAACAGTAATAATTATTCATATCAACAACTTGATCAACTTTGAGATACCTTTTAATTGGCTAAAAAGATTTGAACTCTAATGCTCATTTTCCACTACTAGCAAACTTCTCAAAGAACACATGTTTATTATGTTTTGCAATGCTTCAAAATATTGACTGTCTATTTGAATTTTCCAATCTAGATATGTATTTATATTCTTAACTAGGTTGTCAAGGATGGTCTATAATTGTGATGGTTGTATTATTTGTCATTCAAGAAAAGTGTAAACCATTCTATTTTTTGTAGGACGATATATTACATATCCTATCATTGACTATGAATGTCTTTGTTTGTGAGTCCTAGGCTCTTGATTGAGTTCCCTACATCAAGGTATTGATGTGAACAAGAATTAAGATTATTGCATGGATTAGGTAACAACTCTATATCCACTTTCATGTAAGTTGTTGATTGCATCACTAGTAAAGCTTGCATTCATCTCCTGCCAAGTTTTTTGTTACATATTTGAGGATGCATGTACAAATTTAGAAATATTATCATTTAATGGGTGAATATCTTTTAATACTAAATAATTCAAGCACTTGGTTTTGTTGTTTTCAATAGGATTGGGAACCTATATTTTTGTTCCTTGCAAGCATTTTTTAATTCATAGTTAACTTCTTACTTAATCATTGTGCATACCTTCTCGTCCTTCCATAGGATTACAAGTTCAAAACCTACATGTACTAATAAGGCTTGACTCTTAGCTTATACTAAGAATTGTGGAGTTCTATGATTTTTCCAAATTTTATCAACATTTTCATTTCTTTTGGGTTAGTCATTACAAAATATACCAAAAACTCTAATGCTTTAAGAAACTAGCTACAATCACCAAAAGTTCAAACAAAGACGTAGATTTGGAAAAGAAGAATGACTATTCATCTAATATGAGAATGCATATAAAATACATCAGAAGAAAACATTTATAGAAAATGCAAAGCAAGAAAGGGATGGAAACCTTATCTATCACCTAGGGAGTGAATCTTCTAGGACATGAGAAGGCACCACATTATTCAAGTAGGAAAAGTGCAACTCCTATGAAAGGGTGTGACATTTATCACATCCAAAACTCAACTTACATGGTAAACTACCTAACCAAGCTAAAGTAACAGTGTTATAAATACATAAGAAAACATAATAAAATGTAAAACTATGGTAACACACCATTTTAAGTACCAACAAGATATGGCCATGTTAGATATTTGTGTATAATGGAAACTCCCAAAATAAAGAAAAAGCAAATTTCCCAAGAAGAGAGAAAAGAATAGTTGATGTGTTTAGTTTACCAATGGTGGACCAAATTCCTTGAGATTTGAATGATAATATGTCTATCACAAAAAGTGATTGAGGGTTGTTTTGAAGGAATACTAAACTTTTCACCTTGTCTATATTAGATATTGTGAATTTAATTAATGTATCTTCTATGTATATATATGATTATACTCTATAACATATATATAATTTCCTATCGACGTAACTCTTGCACCTCCTTTTGATGCAAGTGCTAGTATATAACAGTCACCTATTTGAGAGGCCTTATGGCCTTCACCTATTAAACCTACTACAAACCACCTAACAGTGGAACATGCATGGAGCAGAACATGGCAAGGCAAAATTTTCTGTTGCCAACCAACAAAATTACAACACCAGACCCAACCACTAAACTATACAATCTCCAGTGCTGCAACAATATAGTATCATAAAGGTCCTAAACATGTACTATTTGCCAAAAAGGAATAAAGGAAAACCATGACCCAAAATACAGCCTATTTCTTCATCTTCTTAGCTCTGGCTTTGACGAGACACTCAGGCCACACACCTCATGAACCACCACCTCTGTAATCTTCAACAGATCCTCCTCAACACCAGTTGCTGGCTCCTCCTCCTTAATGACCTGACCAAATTCAATGTCTTCCGCCTCATCACAAGCAAGTTCTTCACTTATGATCAGATAGTTCTTTACCCAATCCTCACCCTCATTGAGCATAATTTCGGGGAGTTTTTTTTGAAAGACAATATTACGGGTAATGGTAGGCTTCCTGCCCTAAAAAAGAAGCAGCTCCAACGTAAAAATGAAAGGCCATTTTTGAACCTCCTTCCCACGACGACACACCGATAATAATGCTAGAGAGGAATCCTCCACGCATTGTCCACGTTATTCAATACATCATCAATATCACCCAGAAGGTTATTCTTGAAGACTTTCTTGCATAAAAGCTTGGTCCCATCCTTCGACTCCCACAATTCTAGAATAACCACCAAAAACATAGGTGATATATCGGTGTTAACTCGATGCCTATGTGGAGTCTTGGTAAACCCCTCCCAGAATGACTTCAACCGCATGGACTACTAAACAGTGACTAGAGGAGAGGATGGATTTAAGACGCTTCTTAGAGACCTCGCCCAAAAATGAAATCTGATGCTTCTTAGTGACTAACCTAATCAGAGCATCCATATTCAGAGACGCCACCAGAATGACACAGTCAGAAATATGAGTCACCAAGCACCACCGAGGGAAATAAATAGCAATTGTCAACCTGTCATCAACAAAGGAGATGCCACAACTCGAGATGACCTAGTCATGATTATACTGAAGTCCGACCTCTTCTTTTCAAATTCGTTCAAATCAATCGATGGGCATTGAAGTATGCCTTGTTACAACTTTCATATAACTGTGAAATTTGTGGTGCTCAAAATTGATGCAATTTTTTTATGGCATCAGGAGTAAGTGACATCCACCATTTAGGATTTCCATTTCTTCGATTGTGTGGGAAAGGTTTCCCTATCTTCTACAACGGGGTAAGATATGTACGCCTCGTTTGCAGTGCAGTTAGGTACCTTCCGCAAGGAGTACGAGGTAGTCTCATATTGTTCTAACTCATTTGTAAACCCATTTACAGATTGCTGCCATCGTGGACTATAAAAAATAATTTCCTTTTCTTCTCTCAAGTCACCACCTAATACTTTATGTGGTAATGACCTCACCATATGGTCCATCGGCATCTTGAACCATAGTCAATAATTTCCAAGTGAATATCCCCTAAATATCATGACATGTCCATTATGCACTCCTCTATGACGCTTTCTTGGTGATCCCATTAGCCTACATATTCCTCCTTCTCAGCCTTCCACTAAGACTCGACGGAATTGTTGTGCGTGAGAACACCGATGAAGACGTCGTGTTCGATCTCGTGAAGCTATCCCACAAAATACTCAAACTCCTCAGACTTCGACAGTTGACATGATTCCCTTTTCTCCTAAGCAACATCTCCAAATCATAAGTTGCATAAAACATGTGATGGTTTTCCTCCTATTCATGTTCTTGCTCCTCTTTCTCTAAATTTTGATGAAGAAATGGGTGAAAATGTTATTCATGATGGCAATACAACTCCTAATGCTTCTGACAATGAGTATGAGTATGTTGATGTGGAAAAACATTTATTGGATGAGTTTTCACAAACCCTAATCCTAGCTCCTAGAATCAAACAAAGTGACTTACAACATGAGCATAGTCCTTGTTTGGATCTTGTGATAACTCCATCTGCTGTGCTCGATATCTCTCCTCTAGCATGTTGCTCACCTTGCCAAAATAGTGATAAGCAAGATCAGCAGGTGGATGTCGTGCTAGATTAGCGATACTAGCATTGTAAATCCTTTCTCTCTCCTTTCTTTCTCTTTTGTGACCATTCTTCTATGTCTATCCATGTTCGTCTATTGTTTCCTTAATCTCTACTTGGGGATGATGCAAAGCATTGAGATCTTTTCTTGGTCTCTTTCATGTTGACTCAAAGACATCCTATCTTCCCTTTCTTCTAAGGTCCTTTGGGGAATGAAGATTATAATATGCATATACATAAATTATATACATGAGTTATCATACAACATATTGACCCTGAGGGAAGAGACACTACCTCGTGTTTTGTGTTTATCATCCTTGGGTTTATACCTCGATTGGGGGCTAAATCCTTGCGATAACGTGCTCCCTCTCTTCTCTCTCTCTTGGGTGTATCCTAACTTAAATCCAACTCTCCCGATAAGGCGTGTGTGATCGCTTTAACGTGGGGGCATACACTCTGCTCATTCTTTCCTTCTTGTGATACTTAGAATTACTTAGTGAACTTTGTTTTTCTTTGTAATTTTTTTATCCTTGCTTTCATGACTCATAGTGAAGGGAACTTTGCTACTTGCAGTCATGGTTCTCCCCTTCTCGATCTTCCCTTTTAATTTGTCAATCAAATTCGTAAGATCCTAGGTCCACTAGGGGCTTGGCGCATCTTGCCTCCTTGACATGGTCAAAGTCTTTCAATTTTTTTTCCTTGTACTTTACCAGTAGTATTGGCATACGCTTATACTCTCGCTAAAGTGGGGGCTAAATGTAGTCTCATAAAATTGAGATCCTAGCAATTTTCGACGCATTAGGATCCTCATGCATACGAACTTGAATCCTCTAGCCTGATTGAAGACCGGAGATTGCTCGGCTTGTAGAAACAACTTCTTCCTTGGCCTCTCCATCATCCCATCCACACTCTACCCTAGAGAAAGGGGTAGGATAGGGGCGTGGCTCCCTTGTCCTCCAAGGACAAGGGTGTGGCACCCCTATCCCTACCCCATTTTGGGGCAGGACCCTTCTTAGGGTTGCATTGTTGGTTGTGCCTCGGGCGAGAAACTTCCCCGATGTTGGCCCGTGATGAAATTGAAATCCACTAACATGTATTTAAGAGGCATTTGTCCTCTCATTTGCATAGGTGGAAATTCAATAAGTTGGATAGGTTGAAGTTGGAGAGATTCAAGTTGCCCAAGTGATCAAACATTCAAGCATTCTTTTCCAGCATTGAGCATTCTCAAGTCTCCCTTCAAGGCTAGGTGTTGCATTTAAGTCAAGGATTCAACCATTAAAGAGGAGATTGATTTCAACATTCAATTCCACACAAGCATTTCTATCAACATTGCTACTACAACCTCCCTCGAGATGATTTACAAATCAGTCTTTCATTTACATCTACTTGCAAGTACTTTCTATCATTACTTGGTTAATTCCAAAATTGGGGTTTGACCTAAAGGCAAACCCCCAATCCCAACCCATTTTTCTCTCTTTTCTATGTGTAGGTTGCAGGTGCGCAGCTGTACTTTTGGACCAAGCTTCATTTGTAGAGGCGGAAAAACACATTTTGTTTCATAGATTTTTTAGAGGACTGTGTACATTCCCGCTACGGTCCGGTCAACTTTTTCTCAAATTCGCAAGGTGACTTCGTCTTGACATTTTACTGCTAGATCTAGGTGCACAACTTCATCCCATGTTCTAATCTCAAGTTATAATCGATTCTTTGTCACTTTTGCACTACATAATTCAATCAATTTCCTTTCTATTTGAAACAATAAAGAGGGGATCAACTTAGCATTCCCAATTAATTCAGAATTCAATCTACCATCTTTGTGTGGAGAGATTGAATCTAGTGAATTATACTCTCCTCTTTCTAATGTAATGGTGAAAAGTTCTTGAATGGTAATCGATAGCGAAATTCTCATCTCTCTTTGAGGGAAAGGGTAGTTTCCTTTAAGATTTACCATTCACCATTTTCCCACCATTACACATATATGTCAAATAACACATAATAACTAAAAATGAATAGACTAAAAAACTAAAGTATACCAGAGTCTTAGATGGATGTGTTATGGTCGTAGGAGGCAAATTTACAGATGAATCAGTTACAATCACTTCCTATATCCATGGTAAGTGATCCAAAAAGAGTTAACAAGAGGGTTTCAACTCTGTTGTGCACTTAGTGAAAAGGAGTTGATCTAAGACAGATATACCTTTTCCCTTTGTCGTGTTGGATCCCATATTATACATGTAGGACTTCTAATGAAAAGGAATGGTATGACATCAGTAGGAAGTTTGGAAGGGGGTTGTAATAGGTTAAAAAGGGCTATACAAGTTAATAACCCAAAGTTGTTGACAAACTAGATAAAACAAATATTTTTAACATATGTAGAACAAATGCACACCGAAGCCTCGTATAGTTCTCCTGTAATCTTGGGAGGCATAGTCGAATCTGATGCAACTATTACCATTTCCTGTATGAAAAATGATAACATATGATATAGACATAAATTGATTTAGTTATTTTGAACAAGAAAGAATGCAATCCAAAGTGAATATGAAGATATCACCTCTTCCCTCTGCTGAACCTCATCGACATCAAGTGCATTCATTAATTCCATAAACCCCATATGTTTCTGTATATAGAACAAATAAATTAAGTGAATTTATCAATATCTACATATACATGTTTAATCATAAATCTTTTCAACAAATTAATTTAAATTGTACTGAATTACCTTTTGTTGTTTGGGTGTCCAAGAGGATATTTTTTCTACCGCGGAGTGCTAGAGGATGGTTTTCTCACACGAGATATCCTCGAGGAAGGTGGGGTAAACTAATAGAAAAAAAATAATATAAGGGAAAAGAGCATGTATTTAATATATCACCTAAGTAAAAAATATATAAATCAAAATGAAACCGCATAGCTATCTAGGCCAAAGTCAATGGCCGAAAGTGTGATATCATCAAGTTGGGACATCTCAGCCCCTGATAAACCCTATAAAACACCAAGTAATGATACATATATATTAGCAAAAGATATTTTGAAACCAATGTATTATTATATTTTTAACAAATTTATAAATCTTTACCTTTGATGGCGAAACTACTCATGACCGTGGAGTCGACTAAAAAGTATATGGTGTACTCCCACTACTTGCTACACCCTGCAATGCATTTTATTTATATGTCACTTTAAATTGTTTTAAAAATAAAAATTCATCTTTTTATAAGATTTAGTCACTTAATTGATAACATGTCATAAATAGAATTAAACTCACATCTGTCTGATAGTGAGGGAACAACATACTCATTAGGTCATTGGTGAGGGCCACATCCTCTATAGTGGAAGCATGGAATATACTCCCACAAAATGTACATGAATGAGATGTTGAACCATCCTCATGCGTGTTAGTGTCTACACCAGAACATACACCTTGGCAGGTGGCGCACATATGTTGAATGGGTTGGCCCATGCCAAATGATGCATGAGGTGACATTGATGAAGGAGGTGTCGCCGATGAAGGAGGTACTGCTGATGAAGGAGGTGTTGTAGATGCCGGTACATCCTTTGCTCCAACCAACGGTGTGCCATGCTGAACAATGATGTAGTTGCCTAAAGAGTCAGTAACTCCGTAGACTCCTTCAAGGATATAGGGATAGTGACATGAACCATGGGAACTTAGGAGTTGTACGCCTCCTATTTTGTGGTTGTACCACCCTATTGGCCCCAGGTTTATTCTTCATAGAGCCTCTCCCTCAACCCTAAAATTGTCGGATGTCAAAGTAATTTGACTTCTCGTTGAGGATAAACTCACAATACAACTTTCTCAAAAAATATAGAGGCACCTCCCAATTATTACAAGGTGGTTGGTCAAAGACCATACACCACCTATCCCAAAAAGCTTCTTTCAGCCTAGCATGAACACAAGAGTGTATAGGAAACCGATTCGTATTTAGTTCTAGGTTGTTATTGATAATAGGATCGGTGAAAAGAGCACATATGTCAGCTTTAAGTATGCCCTTCTTTTTCACTTGATTATATGACAACCCATTCGCATAAAATGTTTGACATCTATCCCTCCATGAAGCCCATTTCATAACCTCCCTAGATACCTCATTTGCACTATTGGCTATTGTTTCTAGCATTGTGGCGAGGTTTGAGTGGTGCTCAAGACTATAGGACCTCAACCTATTCACCAATATAGAAATTTGGGCACTATTTTGTGTAAGGCGATTGAAGAGATCCTCTTGTATGACATCTACATGATCTAATGGAGGACGTGGGGGGTTTAGTGGTGGCGGTGGTTGTTGAGGAGTAGCATTTTAAAGATTTTGTGGCTGTGGAGCAACGTCTTGAGTCTTTTCTTGTTGCTCATGTGCAATGTTTACAGGGTTTGCCTGTGTTGCTTGTGCAGGAGGAGGTTTTTGTTGTTTATTTTGTTTTTGGGGATTGCTTGTAGAATCTGACATCAAATTAATAAAAACATAACTTAAATCAATTAAAATACCCTACTTCAATTAAAATGCAAACAAAAATAATCAAACCAATCAAATATTACTTGTTTGACGGGGTGCCATTGTTGAAAATTGCTCTTAATGTTGAGAAAATCCAAAATGATACCAAACCTGAATGGGTTCTATGTTTTTTTGGCTTCCTTTTGCTACTATTCCACGAGTTTCAACATTGAAAATGGCCAAAACCTGTGGGTTACAAAAAAATATAATTTTCCTCAAAACCCATACAGGTTTTGAGGAACTTTTGATTTTTTATTATAAAATATAATATTCCTCAAAACCATACGGGTTTTGAGGAACTTTTTGTTTTTTTAATTGTTTTTAGCTAGGCTTGATGTTACCAAGCATAACACATTTTTGAATTTTTAGAACATGCACGGGTTATGAAAATTTTCATTTTTTTTGCATGTGGCCACTTTTCTATTCACCATCTTGGTGCACTTACCGGATATTGTTTTTTGGCAAACAAGATATCGTTGGAAAGCTGGTTTTGTCTACTTTCCAAATTTGTTGGTTTCATCACTTGTTTTTGTTGTTGGTGCATTCTACATCCATTTGAAGTCATAGGTGCTATTTTCAGTCCTGAGTTCATAACTTTTCGCCAATTTATCCATTTTTTGCGATTCTAGCGGGGTTAGGATGAAGTTTTAGAGCTCTTCACAACCATTCATGCACTTTTTCTAGATTTTACTCTAGGTATATTTTATTCAATTTTTTTTGTTTTCACACTCTAGTGATTTACTTGGACATATGAGCTTGTGGAAACTTCTAGTTTGAATGAGATGACTCTTTTTTGGTTGTTCTTCATATACTTCCAGTCTTATGTCTTTTTTTGACATTCTGAGCTTTCATTGTAAGCACTTATGATTTTGTAAATGCACTGAGATAAAGTGAGTCTATATTGCACATGTATTATGGGATCTTGCACATCAATTTTGTGCCTTCTTGTACTCACACTATGATATAAAGTGTCATGGGGGTTTAATGTTTTCATTTTCTTTCCTTCATACCTTTCTCATGCGTGTGTGCCTTAGTTTGCACACCCTTTGTCTTTGTTTGTACTTTCATGTTTGCATAGTTAGATGTTCTTGGTTCTTCTCCATGCACTATAATATGGCTTTCAGATTTAGTGTACCTATCATACCTCTCCCTTGTCAGCATTATGGGGGGGTTTCTACTATTGGTGCTAATGCTTCCTTGGTTTCGCGTTGGAGTGAGTTATGTATTCAGTATTTTTCCCTATGTATTAGGCGGATGCAGCGGCTGGTTGCCCATGCATTTCAGTGAGATGGAATACTTTCCATATGGAACCTCTTGCATTCCTATTTCTAGAGGTGACCTTCCATTTTTCATTTGATCAGTTCTTCAAACTGTTGGTACTTGTGCCATCTAAATCTTCGTGTTCTAGATGTTTTGCTTGTGTTTGCCATCAGATTCGGATTCGAGTAGTGTCATTGAGGGAGCTCATGCAGATTCATGTCTTCTTGATCCTGACCATATTTTGTTTCAGACGAGGTTCTTATTTCAGCATCTTAGCAGTCATTCTACGATAGAGTTTGCAACTTCTTCATGCATCAGTGATTCTTCATGCTCATCTTTTATTCCTGTCTTTTGGAATATTCTTGCTTGGAGGCTTCTTAGTCCTTCACTTGAGCTTTCATCTCTTCTTGGAGAGGAGTTTTGTTCCCACTAGGTTTTCTCCTTTTTCTCCACTTTACAAAGATTTCATTGTACTTGGGTACCTCATCAAGCCTTATTGCCAGGACCCATTTTTAGCTTTCTAGCATCTAGTCCTTAGTTTTTTTAGCTTCTCCCTAACTTCATCTTAAGGGGGGGTGTTAGAGTAAAAGGTATTAGTTTACTTAATTAATTAAATCATATTGATTTAATAATTAAGTCACATTTTCTCTATTTAACTTAAGCTAAATTTAGGAAGCTAAACTTGGGAATATTAATAATTAATTTATTATTAATTATTAAATGCTTTTAGAGTTTTCTTTTTTTAGGTTTGATCTCCTTTTATAAGGATTTATCCCTTTGTAATCCTTAGCTAATCTAATTATCATTATTGCATTCTTTTGCTCTAGATTTTCAAAGCAATCTTTGTGTTTTGTGAATCTTCCATTGTTGTGATAGGTAATTTGCATACAGTTGTTCACTGGGTATTGTGAGGTTATATTCCATAACTTTTACACTGAAGGCATGTAGGGTTTCAACCCAAAGCTCTCCAAGAATTTTTCTTAATCCTGGTAGAAGGGGGAGGTGAAAATTGGGGGACTTTCTTTCAAGATCACTCTCGACACAATTGCCACCATCACTAGTTTACCATAGGAGGGAATAACCTTCCCAAAGAAGCCAAAAGGGTCCCATAAGAAGGAATTTAAGAGATTTTTCAAGCTGGGCAAAGGGGTTTCAAGGTTACAATGTGTGTATAATAGAGAATAACTACCCATTATTTGGAAGGATGTTTCCCTTTTGCTAATGAAATTCTTCACTCTTGATGGGCACTTTAAAAGATTTCATACCCAACTTTTCTCAATGCTAAACAACCTCGAGTTTGGTATAAAAATAAAATTTTCCTACTGAATTTGTTCTTCTTTGACTCAATCGGTGGCTAGAGCCATGTCCAGAAATTCCTCCTCCTTCATTAAGGGTTGATTCTTAGACTTCATCTAGCTTTAACCCCATCTAGTGGGTCCTTGTTAAGTCCCCTTGACCCCTTGTCAGATCCTAATTTAGTGGTGGAGCTCTTGGGTTCCCCCATTATGAAACCTAACCCCAATGTTGGCTCCTCTTCTAAACCCAAGTTAGTTCCTATCCACTTTAATCCCATAAAAGAAGTGAATCACTTTTCTTTTCATAATAAATCATAATATATTTTGAAAAAAAAATATTAAACACATCTACATGATTTTGACAAAAACATATGATTATTTACATAGACTATAAAAATTTCTTATAAAGAAAAATTGTTAAAAAATAAATACATTTGCTCAACCTTTGCAAACCTATCTCCACTCCAATTACTACCTCTCAAAAAGGCCAAAACATGATAATTGAAAGCCCACTAAAATATAATATTTAATTAGAGGAGTTATGCAACCTTTTTTATGCACAGGTAATGGAAGTTTGTACATAAGTATTAGTCAAAAAAATTATTAGAGGAATATGTATTCCATCAATTGTCCAAACTTTTTTTATGGTTGTAACACACACCTATTGAGATGTGTATCAATAGATATTTGATCTCACTTATAAATGACCATTTTTTACCCTTGTGCACATAATGAATCCTCTTGCATTGGTCGACATAACTACCCTGAAACAATAACTTTAAACTCTTAATTAAATTAAAAAAGAAAAACCCTGAAATAGAAGTAGATACATCATTTAGAAACTTAAAATAGGCAAAATTAAGATGGGAAACAATACGATGGTTTCCCTAAATAATATATATAAAATTAGCGAATGACGGGAATGCGATTGAAATTAGAGATTGCAGACCTTGTGGACAGAGTCACGAGCAGCCAAATCTAAGATGTCAGCGCACGACACGAGTCCACTGCACGCGGCTTCCACTCTTCCACTCTTGTTTTTAAGTCGTTAATAATTGTGAATGCCATCGCTCACAATGATACATTTGCTGGAGCCACCCTTTCGTTTGACGTCCCGTTCACCAGCACTAACCCATCGCATCCTGGTCAAATTCATACACAAATCGATTAACCCCACCAATTCTAACTAAAGCAATTTTGGTATGAATCTACCTGCACGAAAGACCGTCCACCATATAAACTGAAATCCCTTGCAGAAAATGCGCTCGCACAGCCGCCCACCATATAAACTGAAATTAAAATGAAAAAAGGTATGGTACTGCGCTATCCCATTGTTTTCTTTCAATATGCTCCTTAAGTTTAAATAGGCATATATTGCGCATTACAGTTTTGATGCCTGGAAATGTCACTCCACAATAGCTAATGCCGGGAATGGCGGTGGGGTTAGTTCTTCAAAGGATGAATTTTTCAGCTCGGAAATTTGACATTTTTGTAGTAGATGAAGTGTCCCAGGAACAAATTTTTTGTTTTTATCTTGTTATGTAACCCCAAGTTTTCTTATATCACGTTCGTAAATATATTTGACTAGCAATATATTCTTTGGAGTACTTTACTTTTGCTTTAAATGCATTGAATTCAATTAATATCGTAGGAATCTACCTCATAAATTTGTACAGACGCTACTGTTTTGTAGCCCAATCTAGGCGTCACAGCAAAATCATAATTGAATATCACTGATTTCAGGACAGAGACGTGCAGGCCGGTGATTATAGAATAGCACAAAAATTCAGCTTGCCTTTAGCTTTAATGTATTTTTATATGCAATTGTTGGAGGGAAGCTCAAACTTTTGGCCACGCGTAGGAAGAAGAATCCAGTCAATACACGATCGCAAAATCAATCCCAAAAGTAAAGGCAGTTTTCTCGTTAAAACATCATGGTGGACATCGATTGTATTTATAATTAACTTGAAAATTAAAAAAAACACATATTATTCTAATACTTAAGTATTAATTAATAAAGTCAATCCTAATATGTGGATGGATAGACAGTATGGAGACCCACTGCCAGCCGCCTCACTGTATATGTTCTAGGCGGCTCTGATCTGCGTCTCTTTCCAACCATCGTAAATTCTTATATATAGTCCCTGCCTTCATATTTCATAGACACCATTGATATTCTTCATATCATACCAGTTTGCAATTGAAATGGCGCGGGCAATATTGTGGGTTTTGCTGACAATAATGGCGGTATCACTCTATTCAGGTATGCAACTCAACCCAAAAAGATTGGTGTGAAGAGTCATACATTTATTAATTAGTGTTTTGAATTTGTTTGGGTTAGCATTTTTACATTAATGTTTCAGATTAGATTTCATGATTTCAAAAATCAGTAATCAGTTTTTAAGTTCTTTGATATTCTGATGGTAGATCATAAAGCGTGATTCTCTGTAAGCTTTCTAACATTCGGCTAATAGATTTCAGAATATGATTTCAACTATTCATCCAAATATAATGACACAATCAAATATAAAAACAACTAATATTATAAATTGTAAAAACCTGATATGATCAATTTCTTGTGAGCCATTCAATTTCACCAAGACCCACTAAAACGGTTTTCATTATTTTCATGTGCAGGAGTGGAGGGTGTGAGCTTTGACATAGAAAACCAGTGCCCTTTCACGGTGTGGGCGGCAGGGACACCGTTTGGGGGAGGGAGAGAGCTACGGAGGGGACAGTCATGGACAGTGAATGTGCCGGGCGGAGCAAAGGGAAGGTTTTGGGGTCGTACCGGCTGCTCCTTCGACGGCAGAGGTCGAGGCAGATGCAACACTGGCGACTGCGGGGGATTACTCAACTGCCAGGGATGGGGAGGTGTTCCCTCAACGCTCTTTGAGTATGCTCTCAATCAATTCCAGAACTTGGACTTCTACGACATCTCTCTCGTCGATGGATTCAACCTCCGCATGACTGCCATTCTTTCCAACTCCAAGTGCAAGGGAATCGCCTGCAATAGCGACTTAAATTCAAAGTGCCCAAGAGAGTTGAAGGTAGTCGATGGGTGCAGAAGTGCATGTGCTGCTTTCAACACGCCAGCATACTGCTGTACGGGATCCTTCATGGATAATTGCCCTTCTACAGCCTACTCTAAATTTTTCAAGCGAGAATGCCCCATGGCCTACAGCTATGCCAAGGATGATCCCACCAGCACCTTTACTTGCCCCGGCGGCAGCAATTATAGAATTGTTTTCTGTGGTAATGGAGCTTCAAACTCTAATTCTAACTCCACTTCAAGTCGAAGTCTTTATGCAGTCGAATAGGGTTTATATATCTGTGCGCGTGTGCTGTGCATCCCAAATAATAAGGGTGGTTTTTAAGAGAATAAACAAGAGCGTATATTACTCTGTATCTATTTTACTCGGATTACAAGTATAATAGAACAAGTATCTTCTTAACGTCTTTCATCGATTTATAAATTAAAGAGAAATAATTAGAATATAATATTAACTTAAATAATAATGATTTATATTAATTTATATTAAAAATAATTAATATTGATTAATATTAATTTCTTTTTGAGACATAATACATTATATTGATAACAATAAAGATTATATATTACAGTGATCGATTCGAAAGACCCTAATGCCTTTGTCTACTAAATCCCCAACAAACAAAATTTTACAAAATCTGTTGCCAACAAGCAAAATGGTAACACTAGACCCAACCACTAAACTATACAAGCTCTGGTACTTCAACAGTATAGTATCATAAAGATCCTAAACATGTAATATTTGCCAAAAAGGAATAAAGGCAAATCATAACTCAAAATTCAGCCTACTTCGTCATCTTCTCAGCTCTGGCTTTGACAGGACAGTCAAGGCCACACACCTCATCAACCACCACCTCTACAATCTTCAATGGGTCCTCCTCAGGACCAGCCGTTGGCTACTCCTCCTTATTGACCATGGCAAATTCATCATCCTCCGCCTCATCACAAGCAAGTCCTTCACTTCTTAGATAGTTATTTACCCTGTCCTCATTCTCATTGAGGATAATTTCACGGAGTTTTTTTATAAAGACAATATTACGGGTAATGGCAAGCTTCATGCCCTCAAACAAAAGTGGCGCCAGTGTAAAAATTAAAGGCCATATTTTAACCTCCTTCCCATTACAACACACCACATAATAATCTAGGAAAGGAATCCTCCACACATTGTCCACATTATTCAAGACATCGTCAATATCACCTAGAAGGTGATTCTCGAAGAATTCCAAGCATAAAACCTTGGTCCCATCCTTTGACCTCCCCAATTCTAGAATAACCACCAAAAACATAGCCGATATATCGTTGTTAACTCAATGCCTATTTGGAGTCTTGATAAATTCCTTCACCTAGAATGACTTCAACTGCGTTGACTACTAAACAGTGACTAGAGGAGAGGATGGATTTCAGACACTTCTTAGAGAACTCTCCCAAAAATGACATATGATGCTTCTAAGTGACTAACCTAATCAGGGTATCCATATTCACAGACTACACCAAAATGTCACTTAGCCAGAAATGTGAGTCACCAAGCACCACTGAGGGAAAAAGATAGCATTTGTCAACCTATCATCAACCTATGATTATATTGAAGTCCGACCTCTTCTTTTCAAATTCGTTCAAATCTATTGATGGGCCTTGAAGTATGCCTTGTTACATCTTTCTCATGAATGTGAAATTTGTGGTGCTCAAAATTAATGCAATTTTTTAAAACGGTATCATGAGTAAGTGACATGTCCACCTGATCTCTTGAGAAACATCCCATGAAAAGATGACCACCATTTAGGATTTTCATTTTTAATGTACACTGGTATTTCTTTGATCATGTGGGAAAGGTTTTTCCTATTTTTTACAAGGGGTAAAGTATTTCATTTGTAGTGTAGTTAGGTATCTCCTGCAAGGAGTACAAGGTAGTCCCATATTGCTCTAACCCATCTATAGACCCATATATAGATTGCTGGCATCGTAGACTATTAAAAAAATCTCTTTTTTTCCCTTTTCTCGAGTTGTCGCCTAATACTATAATGTGGTAATGACCTCACCGTATGGTCCGTCAGCATCTTGAACCATAGTCAATAATTTCCAAGCGGATAGATTCCCTAAATATCATGATATGTCCATTATGCACCCCTCTTTGATGCTTTCTTAGTGATCTCATTGCATACTCCCCTCACGATAAACATGCATGATTTTGAAGTTAGATAGTTTTTTATATGCTCCCATACTGGATTTAGTCACTGGCTCAATTTCCAATTGGAAGTCAAGTTGTGATGCAAGTCATTTATAGTGATTAATGAATCTCGTTTGAAATGAATTTGGCCTCCCTAGAGTAACCCAAGACTTTATAATATTGTTCGCAGTAACCCCCAAGTATTCCAATCTTTCTCTAGGATGTTATCCTCGCGGTCTTGTACAATACATCCTACACCACTAAAATGGGGTTACCCTTGAAGCTCGACCAAATTTTATCTTAATGCATCCCTAATCTAGCACTTGCTAGGTTACCTCAATCCGAAGGTTCTAAGAAAGATTATCCTTCCTGACCCCATTAAATCATTAATTAATGTTAATTCATTATTATTAACCAATTATAATAAATTAATATATTCTATATATCTTAATTTTAAATATATAATAAATAAATAATATTAATATTACTAATATTAATTAATATTAATAATAAATTATATTAACTAATTATTCTTACCCATTTATAATTAATTAATAAATCATTAGAATCTAAATATATATTTCATATATCTGAATTCTAAATATAACATATAATTTAAATATATGTATCTTAAATATCCAAACTCCTATTTCTTCTAACATATACATCTAATTTGACCAATTTTAAATTGGTCGACAAAAATGGTTTAATTTTTAATTTTTATATTTTTAAGATTACAGCAACCCTTTTTTAAATGGGAAATTTTTTAAAATTAAACGGCAAGATGATGCCTAGTAATTATCTTCATTTGAAAAACGGTGCAAACACAAATTGCAAGCAGAGAGATAATATGGAGGAGGGTATTGCAATGAGAGAAGACTTGAACAAACAGTCTGAAAAAGTTTGTGAGGAAGAGGATGATGATTTAGCAATTCAAACAATCGATGTCTTTGAGGAATTAGTAATGGACAATGAATTGATGAAAACGCAGGTTGTGATTTGCAGAATTATTGGTAAGAGGAGAACGAGAGCTTCAATTAAAGAATGGAAGGTTGATTGTATTGTAAAATTTTTGCCGAAAAAATTCTTTGTGGTAGTTTTTGCCTTCGAAGATTATTAGGGGTAAAATTCTTCAAATTCGGTTGTGGATGGTTGATGGATGCCTATTGTATATGCAAAAATGGGTGCCGAATATTAAGCCCCTGGATTGCCACCATATGAAAACCCGATTTGGGTTCGGTTATATAACCTGCCTATCGAGTACTGGAATGAGGAGTGTTTGGACAAGATTGGCAGATCATTGGGTACGCTGATGGAGGTGGGCGAAGAAATTGCCAACGGGGATTTGTATGTATACGCAAGATTAAAACAGGCGGTTGTGAAGACAATCGCTCCGAATATTGATTTGGGAGTTGGAGGTAGGTTTTGGATTGAAAATCTGGAAGTGGAGGAACGTTCGCGGCCCAAGTTTGGGAGACGATGGGTTAATGCCAGATAGTTGGAACGGTTTTCGCGAGTAAAGAATTTTACAAGATGGACCCCGAAAAAGAATGTTGCAAACAACAACCATTCGAAGTCGAAAGCGCCTTCTATGTATAAGATACCAGAGAGTAACTTGAGGGATGACAATATTAATCCTTCTCTTCCAAATCCCCCATTCTCGACATAGAGACGGGTCGAGGGGACTCTCATCTCCATGTCTCGAATTGTTGTGGGAGTGTGGCGGGGGAGGCATGTAAGCATAAGTAGGAGGCACGAAATGATAATTCCTGTCGGGGAGAGGTCGATGGTACGGCGGCTAAGGGTGGCGGAAATGCCACAGAAGATTTTGAAGATTCGGAGACGGAAGAGATATGGCTCTCGGAGGAACCTGGGTCAGGGGATGACATTTTGGAAGTCATAGATAGACGGTGCTTGAGCCAATCTGCAGCAGTCAAGATTGGTATTTCCAAAAAAAGAAAGGGTAGGAAAACTAATAAACAGAAAAGGGAAGATGAGGCGATCCAAAACGGTTGGAAAAGCATTTCTGAGTTCCTTAAGGCATCCAAGGGGCGGAGTGCACTCTTGGAGGGAGATGAGGATCCTTTCTTGGAATGTTAGGGGCCTTTTGGCTCCTGACAAAAGTAGGATGGTTAAGCGATGTTTGCTGAAGGAAAGTCCAGAGATTATTTTGCTTTAGGAAACTAAGTTTAACCACGAGAAAGGAGGAAAGTTCTTGAGTTATTGTCAGATGTGGGATGGTGTGTTTCAGGTGGCTACTGGTCAGTTAGGAGGGTTGGGAATCCTCTAGGATTCTAGATCAACTAGGTTCGAAGTCATTGATCAAGGAGAGTTTTGGATTGTTGGGATAGGCACAATTCTCTCTTCTAATTGCCATTTTCTTCGCCTCCTAGGTTGGATAGGAAAGAAGAGTTTTGGGAACAATTAATCAATATCTTAGGTTAGAATGATTGTAGCAGGATCATTGTGTCGGGGGACTTCAATGCTAGATCCTCAACTCTAATAAAAAAGAAGGAGGTTTAGTTAGGGGTAACAGAGCGATGGTAGGCTTCAGCAACTTTGTGAATGCTTCTCAGTTGTGTGACATTAAGCCTAACAATGGGAGATTCACGTGGACAAACAAAAGGAGGGGTTTCACCAATATTCGTGAGAGACTGGATCGATTCCTCATATCCAAAGGATGGATGGAGACGGCTTCTTTTGTGTCTACCATTCTGCCATATTTTGCTTCTGACCACTTCCCAATTTTGCTCAAAATGGATAGTCAACATAGGTGTTCTAAAGGATATTTCAAATTCCAGTTCATGTGGTGGAGGGATCTGGATTTGAAGTCCAAGTTAGAAGTTTGGTGGAAGGAGAGTGATATATTCAAGGGTACATTGAACTTCAGGTTTGTTCACATATTGAACTTCCTTAAATCCCAGTTGAAGGAGTTGAACATGACATGTTTCAAAAATATCTTTGTGGAAAAGGCTCGAATAGAGGAAGAGTTAGAATTTCTTAATGACAAGATTATTTCGAGTGGTATGGGTTGCTCCAAATTTGAGATGGAAAAGAGGCTAAAGGAAGAGCTATCAGAAATTTTGGCAAGAGAAAAAATTTATTCGAGAGACAAAGCCCAAGAAACTTGGTTGAGAGAAGGAGATCTCAACATGAAATTTTTTCACGCTTTAGTGAAAGAGAGGAGGGATTAATAGAATCAACAATATTTGAGACTCGAAAGGAGGTTGGTGTTTGGAAGAGCAATCCATAGGTGAGGAAGCGTTGAAGTTTTTTGAATCAATCCTATGTAATAATGCTCCATTAGATAGGGCCAAATTGTCCACAGTTTTGGAAGTTATCCCTAGGCTAGTGTCAGAGGAAGATAACTAGATGTTGACTGGTAGTTTCACCTAAGAAGAAATCAAAGAGGCAGCCTTTCTTCTACATCCCAGTAAAGCACTAGGATCTGATGGCTTTCCAGCGAGATTCTTCCACAAATGCTGGGATTTTATGGGAGAAGATATTTACATGGTGGTAGAGGATATCTGGGCCAAAAAGAAGTGTGTGAAAGATATTAAAAATACTGTGGTGGTCCTTATTCCAAAAAAATTAGAGTATGAATATTTATCTGATTTTTGTCCAATCTCTCTCTGCAACGTTATGTACAAAATACTTGCTAAAGCTTTAGCGAATAGACTTAAGAAGTTACTACAAAATGGGTTTACTCTTGGAAGAGACAATGTTGATAGTATCATCTTGGCCTCCAAGGTTTGTCACTCGATCAAGTCTGCCAACATTAGAGGTATGGCTATTAAACTAGACGTGAGTAAGGCATATGACAGGGTTTCTTGGAGTTTTATTTTTGGGGTATTGGAGAAATTTTGATTCTCTAAGGAATGGATTGATATTATTAAAACTTGCATTCTTAAACCTAGATTTTCAATCATGGTCAATGGCTTGTTATATGACTTTTTTTAATCAGGCAACGGGCTCCGTCAAGGAGATCCGATCTCACCTTTCTTGTTTGTGTTGATGGCAGAAGCATTATGTTGGTTGATCAAATCAATTAGAAGGAATAGGCTATGGTTGGGAGTGGATATTTCTGAGGAAATGGAGCCGATATCCCATTCACAATTCGTAGATGATATTATGTTGTTTGGAGAAACATCAGTCAGGGAGGCTCAGGTCATCAAGGGTATATTGGATCTGTACTCTACGGTGTTTGGACAGTTCATGAATAAAGATAAGTCTGAGGTATTTTTCTTCAAGTCCAAGTATGGAGTGCATAAGAGAATTGTGGACACGTTAGGTTTCAAAGAAGGTCAACTCGCGGTCAAATATTTGGGGGTCCCACTATTTGATGGATGTAGGAGAAATAAACTATGGAGGGAGATTTTAGAGAAATGCCAAAATAAAGATTCAAATTGGAAAAATAGTTGGTTATCCTAGGCCTGGAGAATAGTCATGCTTAGGGCTGTTTTGTCAGCCATTCCAATTTATACCATGTCCTACTACAACATCAATAAGGAGGTGATTAGGAAGATGGAGAGTATTTTCAAGAGATTCATGTGGTCTGGATCAAAAGAAGCTAAGAAGTTTCCACTTGTTGGATGGAAAACGGTGTGCCTGCACAAGGCAGAAGGGGGTGCAGGCATTCGGGATCTTTCCAATCAAAATTTCACTCTGGTTGTGAAGTTATCTCGGAAGATGTTAAAGCAACCTGATAAGTTATGGTGTCGGGTCATGAGACATAAGTATTTGGATTTGGATAATTCGAGTAGAGTTTTAACTATTGCCAATCCCCCAAAGGGATCAACGATTTGGAATTTCTTGTGTGAAAGCAAACAAGTTATAATAGATCACTTGACATGGAAGGTGGGGAAAGGTAGAAAAGCAAGCTTTTGGAGAGACTCTTAGAATGGAGGAGTAGCGCTTGTTGATCTCATTGTAGATAAGGAGAAGGTGGTGGAGGTAGAAGAGGGTGTTGGAGTGGTAGTCGCTGATTACATATCTAACCCAAGGCAGGTTGGGGAGATGGTGATTTGGAACTGGGATGCTTTGGGAAGATTGGACATGGAGGACGGATTGTGGGTGAGTGAGGAGCTTTCTATTAGAAGAATGAATATAGACTTGGAAGAGGATGAAATTTTATTGTGTGTTGCTTCGTCTGGGAATTACTCGATGAAGTTGGGTTATGAGCTATTGAGGAGAAGAGTGGAGGAAGATTGGTCAGCTCGGATGTGTTGGAGTAAATTAGTGGCACCCAGAGCAAGGGATTTTCTATGGGTGGCACTGCATGACAGAATATTGTTGGGAGAAAGGTTGAAGGTTATTGGGATTGCTGGTCCAAGCATCTAGTTTGTGTGCTAGAGAAGATGAGAACACCAATCACCTTCTATATGAGTGTCAGTTTGCAGAGGAATGTTGGGATTGGTTCCTTGATTCAATCAACATTCAATTGGCCAGGCCTAGGAAGCTGATTGACTTCATTAGAAGTTGGTCGATCATAGGAAAGCATTCACTTTGGGGAGATATATGGACGGTGGGACCTTCAATGATAGCATAGAAAATTTGGAAAGAAAGGAACAATAGGGTGTTTAGGGCTATTTCAAGGAATGTTCATTTGGTTATAGAAGATATTAAAAGGAGTATTTGTGAAGTGGTCATTAGCAAGGTGAGGGACAAGAAAGTTAGATATATTTCGAGTTGGGACGAGGCTATTCAAAAGAAGTGGGAATATCTCAAGTTGCTGGTGGGATTTGTTATCAAAGATAAATCGATGAGAAAGGAGGTTAGATGGAAACATCCAAAGCCGGGTTGGGTTAAAATGAATTTCGATGGTGCAGCGAGGGGCAACCCGGGGGATTCTGGATTTGGTTGCCTGATTAGGAACGAATCTGGAGAATGTAAATGGGGCATGTTTGGGGCATTGGGCCCCTTAACTAACAATCTTGCAGAGGCAGAGGCAGAGGCCATGATAAGAGGGATTCAGTTATGCGTATCTAAAGGGTACAACATGGTTGAAATTGAAGGGGACTCTCAAGTTTGTATATGCTTTAAGAACAGGGGGATCGTTGAATTGGAAACTTGACCAACTAGTTAAGGCAGCGAGATACTGGTTAGATTAAATTGAACATTTCGCTATTTCTCATACCTACAGGGAAGGGAGCAAATCGACAGATAAAGGAATCACATGTGAGTCCGGATCTGTCACCTTTGAAGAGACTAAAATAACAGATTTACAGAGGGAGATTGCCGAAGTTGAGGGAGGTTTGGTTACCAATATCTCTAGACAGGGAGTGGGATGAGTTTCGGCAGGACGACTTCATTGCTCTGAGATTTTTTCTCAGAAGTCAGATTAGTAACCATGCCGACAGTTGTAGGTGACTAAAGGGAATGGTGTTCTTGTTGTACGAGGAAAATCTCGAGAGGAGGGAAACAAAGAAACAATTGAGTAGAATCTGACCGGTTCAAAGGTGCACTCAGAAAAGGAATGTAACCTCAGTTTGGGGTATTTTCGGGCTCATGGAGATTTGGAATCCTCTGGAAACACAGGATCTATTTAGAGCCGTGTTGGGTGATAGTGTTCTTATAGATTTTGCTGCGATTAGGAGAGGAGAGGTGGAAGGTAGATGGAGCATCATTTCGGTCTCATTGCATTTGTAGGCCCGAAACTTTATATGAACAAGTTGAATGATTGTTCTGGGCGGATGATCAGACCTATGAAGCCATTGCAATCATATTTAGAGTGGAGCGTCTTGGGTTTGATGGGTGTTTGCAAGGGGTAGTGATTGTTCTATAAAGTATTTTATGATCCTTTGTAAATCTTGTTGGAAGGTAATAGAGGGAGCGATCCCCACAATGATAGCAGTTACCTTAAAAATAAAAATAAAAACAAACAAATTGCGAGCAGAGAAAAATGGTGACACATGAAAAACGGCTAATCGAAAATTCGCGGAAATTGGTCGTCGATCGCGAACGTATTTATGGATGAGATCGCTCTGTTTCCAGCACTGCATACCCTCTATCTAGGCAATTTTAGTATGATATATTCGTTTTCTTCCAATACTCTCCTTACGTCTAAAATAGTATATTCGTGCGATACAGTTTAGATGCCTGAAAATTTCAAAGGCGGAAATTTGACATTTTGGAGTTGATGAAGTGTGACATCATCAAACCTCCTTGTTCTTATCCTGTTACGTAACCCAAATTTTTAATATATCAACTAGGTACCTAGATATATTTGACTAGCAATAATTTTTTAGTACTTTACGTTTGACAATAAATGCATTGAATTCAATTAGTATCGGAGATTTTCACCTCATTAATTTATACAGATGCTTCTGTCTTGTCGTTGCCCACCGATTATGTGAAACCCAATCTCGGCGTTACAGCAAAATCATAATTGAACGTCACTGACGAAGCAATGATTTCAAGACAGAGACTTGCACGCCACTGATTATAAAATAGTACAAAAATTGAACTTAATAGCAAAATCAATCCCAAAAGTAAAGGCAGTGTTTTCGGAAGAAATCATCATGCTATGTATTAATTAATTAAAAATTATAAAACACCACGTTGTATTGTAATATATATTTAATTAATAAATAAAGTCAAATGTCCATTCTGATATGTGGATGGATAGGCAATACGGAGGCCCGGTCTCAGCCGGCTCACTAGCATGAGACTTTTTCCAATGACTAGCGAAAGACTTTTTCCAGTGACTCACAAATTTTTATATATAGTTCCTGCCTTCATAATTCATAGACCACTGATATTTTCCATATCAGACCAATTTGCAATTGAAATGGCGCGGGCAATATTGTGGATTTTGCTCACAACAATGGCGGTATCACTCTACGCAGGTATGCAACTCAACCCAAATAGATTGGTGTGAAGAGTCATACATTTATTAATTAGTGTTTTGAATTTGATTGGGTTAGTATTTTTACATTAATGTTTCAAATTAGATTTCATGATTTGAAAAATCAGTTTTTAAAGTTTTTGAGCGTGATTCTCTTAAGCTTTCTATAAACATTCGGCTAATAGATTTCAGAATATGATTTCAACTATTGATCCAAATATACTGACACAATCAACTAATATTATAAATTTTAAAAATCTAATATGATCAATTTCTTGTGAGCCATTCAATTTCACCAAGACCCACTAAAACGGTTTTCATTATTTTCATGTGCAGGAGTCGAGGGTGTGAGCTTTGACATAGAAAACCAGTGCCCCTTCACGGTGTGGGCGGCAGGGACTCCGTTTGGGGGAGGGAGAGAGCTACGGAGGGGACAGTCATGGAGAGTGAATGTTCCAGGCGGAGCAAAGGGAAGGTTGTGGGGTCGCACCGGCTGCTCTTTCGATGGCAGAGGTCGAGGGAGATGCAACACTGGCGACTGCGGGGGATTACTCAACTGCCAGGGATCGGGAGGCGTTCCCTCAACGCTCTTTGAGTATGCTCTCAATCAATTCCAGAACTTGGACTTCTACGACATCTCTCTCGTCGATGGATTCAACCTCCGCATGACTGTCATTCTTTCCAATTCAAAGTGCAAAAGAATCGCCTGCAATAGCGACATAAATTCAAAGTGCCCAAGAGAGTTGAAGGTAGTCGATGGGTGCAGAAGTGCGTGTGCTACTTTCAACACGCCAGCCGACTGCTGTACGGGATCCTTCCTCGATAATTGCCCTCCTACAGGCTACTCTAAGTTTTTCAAGCGAGAATGTCCCATGGCCTACAGCTATGCCAAGGATGATCCCAAAAGTACCTTCACTTGCCCCGGGGGCAGCAATTATAGAATTGTTTTCTGCGGTAATGGTGATTCACAGTCTAATTCTACCTCCACTTCAAGTGGAAGTCTTTATGCAGTCGAATAGGGATAATATATGTGTGCTGTGCATCCCAAGTAATAATGGTGGTTTTTCACAGAATAAACAAGGGTGTATATTACTCTTTATCTGTTTTTCTCGGATTACGAGTATAATAGAACAGTATCTTTTTAGCGTATGCATCTTTTGTTTTTTATAAATTAATTAAAAAATTAGAATATTGTTGATATTTAATTTTTAATTAATTAATAAGTATGATAAAAAATATATTATGTTCTTTAGGTAGACGTCGATTTTTTTAATTATCTAGATAGTATTGTGAAGTATGGTCAAATGGAATACAATTTCTAAATTGTTTTATCATATTTCAAAATTTATTTAATTAAATTTGAAATTCAAACGTAAAAATACTATTGATTATAAATATTATTTTTATGATTTTGGGTAATAATAACATGTTTCTTATATTGTGTAATAAAATTATCTTTCCAAATATAAATTATTGATCAGTAAGTTTTTGATAGAATATCTACTGCTTGATATGTAGAGGAATGACAACTTATATGCGGAGGGTGGTAAATGGTATATTAGCCACATGAGGTACTATAGAGGTCAAGGGGAAACCAAAGGAAGGAATTAGTAGTATATAGAGAAACCAAGCCTTCTAAGGGGACTATAAACGGATCAAGCCCAAAAGTAATCCATAGCTATATGGTTGTGCATAGGTCATGGACCTAAAAGATGGCCCTTTTATTTATTTATTTTTATTATTAATAAAATTAGAAAAAAATGCAAGCACTTGCATTCATATGGCATTGGGCTATGAGCTCAAGGTAAAAAAAATTGTCTCCTTCTACATATATCTCTAAAATAGGTGAATGAACAAGTAATTTTGGAGTTTGTTACTCTTATTGTGATGATGCCTTCAAAAAATCTCCACACTACAACAAATACTAAGTAACCTCTAGGATCACCTCAAGCTCTATATAACCCAAAAAATAGCTCCTAACCCATCTAAAGAAAACTAACCAAATACTCCTAGGTTTATAACCCATATTAGAGATTCTAATGTTATTTAGTGAAATTATAGTCAAATTTAGGTGTAAATGAAGTCCCATAATACTTGGTTACACTTTTTGGCCAAACTTGACACTAAAATCAGCATTTTGCACCATTTACTCACTTTCAAACACTTATAGCAGCTAAACCATTAAGAATTTGAAGATGAAGTAAACTACTAATTTGTGAGTTTTTTCATACAAATATATATATATATATATTTTAAATTAGAAACGAATTGTCCATATTATTATGTAACTTTTAATAACATAATATTTACAGTAATCAATATTTTTTAGATGTGACATTTACTGTGTGATACATAGCATTTTATAGGAAGAATGAATTTCTAATTTCTAGAACATAGATTTGTCACACCAATATCCAATGGATGGATATTTTTCATAATTTTTTAGTTAATTTTTGAAGTCAAAGTAATTCTAATTTCGACAAATATGTATTTTGTAATGTATAAATTTTTTGTATGCATTTGAATTAACTTCTGATTTTTGAGTTGAAATGGGGATATCCATACATAAGGAAAATATATTTTTAATGTATTTTTCAAAATTTTCTCATGTATGAGACAGTCCTTAATGTCTGATGAAAAACTTATATTCATAAGCTATAAAAAATATATATATTAATGAAATTAAATATGTTAAAAATTATACTTTTTGAAAAGAATATAATAGGACTACATACTTAAAAAAAAAAATCTAAATGAATTCATTTGACCCCTTAAAAGCTAATGTAAAAGTGGTTTTTTGTCAACATTTTGATAGGTGCAAAAGAGACTCCATTGCAGGAATGATTTAAGAGTAGAGAGGTTCTATCCAAGTGATTTTGATCTAAGAGGCTTTCATTCAACTCTCTTTAATTAATTACTTCAAATGGGATTGTGTACATACATGAGATAAAAAAACACTTGTTAGTTCATATGATTGGTGGAGGTGAATACATCATACATGCTCATTGATCAAATCATATTGGACTACCATTCCTTGATAGAACAACATATTGCAAAGGGGTTACTCGTCAAAAAATGGAAAATTAATGCAATAGGTAATTATTAGTAACTGAAAGATTAAAAATTGATATTTTAATTGATAGAGACTTGATTAGAAATTCATCTCAAGGCTTAAATTGTTATATTTTCTAAAAAATGTGTGATTTTAGCAAAAATCAGAATTTACCAAAAAGTGTAACCTAGTATTATGGGATCACCAAATAATTCACATAGTTTATAAACCCTAATCAAATAAGCATACTCATATAAAAATTAGCTTCTCAAACTTTAGATTTGGTGAAATAAATGTCAACATTAACTATCTCAAGACTAACAAATTATGTAATGATTAATTTTATATTACTACACCAATCACCAAAAGTTAGATCACACCTAAAACAAAAAAAAACTAAGATCTTTCGAAAGCTTCTTTTTTGGTTAATTTATTTTGATTCTCTAGATCATTTGAAGAATGAAAAGAAGAGAATACTAATTTTTTGCAAAAGAAATGCCACTAATTTACTTTCAAATCTCTAAAAACAAAGGAAAGATAAATTAGACTATGAGAAAATGAACTTGATACAATATTAGGTTTCGAAACAAGTAAAGAAAATGACCAATACTAAAAATGTCATAGTCATATCCCCAAAACTACTCTAGATTAAATAAATGATAAACAATATTTTTTATATAAGAAGAAGGGAAACAAGGGTCATATGTCCTTTATAACAATAAAAATTAAAACATAAATTGTTAGCAAGAATGTAGTGCCCCTCCCCGATTCATCCTTTATGAGAGGATATGATAAATACGTTTGGACTTGTTCATGCTCTTGATGCCTCTCATTTCATTCTTTATACTGATATTCTCTTTCACATTAGTGGAATCATTATGATTAGTATGATGATGCTGACCCCATGCTCTGGTTTGATTAATAAAGTTAGGTGAATAATTAGCTTCATGGTTATTTCACTAGTTAGGACATGAGGTTCATGTTTATTTCTTATGATGAATTATCTTAGACATTTCATATTTATAATTTATACATTATAATTTATGTGGATGATGTTATATCCTAGACTATTATGATGGTTAGACTTATATTTAGTGATCTATATGTACTCATTATTCATATGTGATTTATATTGCTTACGATGATATAAGGATATCTTACTAGTACTAACCCTGCCTTGTGGTTATATTGGATGAGCTGATATTATGATTGTCATGATTGTTTTAGCATTGTATTCATGTAAAAGATGATGTCTTATCACTCATCATAACCACGATATGATCTTACGATCTTTCACTTCTCTAATCATTTTGAGATATATGTATTGTATATGTGCTCTTGTAGTTATTGGTAGTTGCGGGATTGAAGGTACCAAACATCGACTCCACCTAGACTCACAAGTCTAAGCATGTTTTTAATCCCAATGGCAAGTTGATCAGAGGTGACATGAGTTCCTTCTACACACTCTAGGCTTAGTTGATACCTCGTCAGTTTAGTGTCTTGGCTTGAGTCATTGGTTAGCGTCATTTGGTATGTTGTTCAACCTTATGTCGGGTTGCATTGTGGATTTGTGATTATTAATAAAATTATTAATTGATCAATTTATATAGCTTATTAATTATTCAATTAAATTAATGGATGACATTAGTATATTTTGCAAATTATAATATTTGGCATATATAATTATGCATAAAAGATTATCTATTCATTATATTTTATATGTATGTGGGAGATATTAATGTTATCAAGTTTAAATTATATTATTTGAGCACTTATGATTTATATATGAATTTGATTATTTATTTTATTGGATATTTATTTGTTATTATTTATTTACCCCTTGTTGTGATTGGCCTTGTTGGGAGTTGTGTTTGTGAGATAATATTATTTATTTATTAATATTCACTTTGTGGATTTAATTTCATGTTTATATTATATTTGTACTTGTGGTTTATAAATATTTATTTGTTTATTTATTGGTATTTGGTTTATTTTTAATATTTACCCCATTTATTTATTTGTTTAATTATTTTATTTACCTACCCTCTTTTCTATTGGCTCTTATGAGTTGGAGTTGGAGGTTAATATTATTTTATTATTTCTTACCTCAATTTTTGATATGGTTGGTAAGATTAATTATATTTTCTATTTTAATTTTGATTGGGTGATGAGCTATGAATTTTAATTGATTATTGTAAATATAGTTTTTTGAGTTTATGTGGGGGTTCTTTTTGGCTAGAAAATATTTGCATTTTTCTAAGGATTTGTTGGCTTCAAATTGGGTTTTGGATTTGGGAGCTTGGCTTTGGATTTTTTTTGTATTGTGGATTGTGCTTCTTCAATTTTCATAGGCAATAACTTCTATTACCAGGTTGGAGGAATTTTACCATCTTTGCATTATCATTTTGAAAAGATTGTATGGAAGGGATTGTCCGTTGGAATGGAAATTGAGAGAGAGAGAGAGAGAGAGAGAGAGAGAGAGAGAGAGAGAGAGAGAGAGAGAGAGAGAGAGAGAGAGAGAGAGAGAGAGTTTCCGTTGGAAGGGATTGTATGGAAGGAGAGAGAGAGAGAGAGAGAGAGAGAGAGAGAGAGAGAGAGAGAGAGAGAGAGAGAGAGAGAGAGAGAGAGTTTCTATGGATTTAATAGTTTAAGGAAGCCTGGATCTTATTCCGATGAGTTGTAGTGAATGCTTTTGGGTCCTTTCCTGTTGTGCAATGTTGGGAGTATTGGTTATTTTAATCTATGATTTTTTCGGGTGTTATTTCCTTGGTTCTAATACTTGGAAGATTTCTCTTTTTACTTTTTGCAATTTTATAATATTTTTTATGACCAATAGTTGTGTCTATGTCGTGGTGGAGAGAATACGATATGTTTGGATTTGTTATTTTATAAATTTATTTGGAATATATTTTATATTGCATCCATTTTGGTTGCCTTGGGAGAATTATTTTATGTACTTAATGTGTTTTTGGACTTAGTCGTAGATTTTATTTTTTGTTCTGGTTCTTTTTCATCTCTTTGTTTTATATGTGCTAAAGCTCTGGTTAAATGCATTACTTTATTGCTTATATACACTGAAATTTGTCACATATGCACTAATATGTTAGGCATATGCATGAGTCTGTAATATGTATGCTCTATTATGTTATATGTATTCCCTAGGTGACTGAGTAAATACACTCATAATTTGTGCAAAAGCATTGGTTCATTGTATGTATGCGCTATTTGATTTGGTACATGCGCTAATTTGGCTAGCATAAATGCTACTCTACTATGTATATGCATGATTATGGTTTGTAGAGGCACCAAAGAAGGTTGCGTATGCACTTCTTAGTTTTGCAAATGTGCCAGATTGCCCTATTTATCATTTTATGGTTCTTTTTAGCTTTCTGAGTCGATTCATCTTAATCTGTACTTTTCACCATAGGCTGTTTTGTTTCCCCTATGTTTTCTAGAGTTGATATATTTGATTTGAGATGATTAATTGAGCATTTGATGGCTTAAGAAAGATAGATCATTTCTTTCTATGATTTATGAGATGTTTCTATGAGGCTCTTGGTTATATTTAATAAAATGAGATTATGGCATTTTGGCTTATTGATTCAAATTTGGTTATATGGATGCTATATGTAGATTTTATAGAGCCTCCTTGTTGTTTTTTATTGTATTTTTTTTTACCCTAAGGTCTTGGAACATGGTTAGGGGGAGTGGGCTTCCATTTGATGGTCGGGGTCATGAGAGGTAGGCTACCAAGAAGCTCTTATATGGATGCCTGGAGTTTAGACCACCTGGAACACATTGGAAGTTTTCCTGTTTTAAATAAGTGATAACCTTAATAATTAGTTTAGATGGGATGGGTAATTAGGATTCACCTAAACAAGATAATAATTTGGGTTTGGGCCCCAACGGTTTGTCCTTGGGTAGAGACTCGAGATGAACTTGGGAAGGTCGTGGAGATGGTGAAACCAAACTCCCTTGATTCTCTCATAAGTTGACACGGTTCTGCATGACTACTAGGGCGACAGGTGGAGATCTCATAGTTTTGTGATGCCCCTCTCCTACCATAGTATTTGCATTTTTTGAAGGACTTGTTATTGATCATAAAATTATAACTATAACTCACAATTTATGAAATGAATAAATTAAATATAAAGTATTATTGGATGTCAAATAATTATATTTAAAGGCATTAAACAAATAAAATAAGTAATAATATATTCTCCAAACATAATCAATTAATTAAAATTATTAAATTAAGGTAACGGTTTAAATAATTATAATATAAATGTAATTTAATTAATTAAGTTTTATTAAATTAATGCGATATTATAAAGAAGTAAAAGAGTTAATGTTAATGGTAGAATAGTATGTAAGTGTTTGATTAATGTAAAATAATGGTTATGATGGTTGAGGGGGTTATATAGTTCTGGGAAACATTATGAGAGGGGGGCCTTTTGGGGGAGATTTTTTTTATTCGGAGAAAGGATTGGAGAAAATGGGAGGATGTTTTTGCCAGGATGGAAGATTGCAGAGGACTCATTTCTCATACTCTTTGGTTATAGTGGTTGAGGTAGGATTTTATAGCTTTTGAGCAAATATCTGTTAAATAATAAATTTATGTCTTGATCTCTATAATTTGTGGATTGAGATAGATTGATTGTTATGTTTATTGTTTAGATTGGGTAGAATACTTTGAGGTTTCTATATGAAGAAATTTAATAACTTCAATATTCCTATAATTAATGAAATTCAACAGTTGCAAGAAGATTACTACCAACTTAACCACCAAATTATATCAGGAGGCAAGAGCTTATTAACTTCTTTTTTTTTATGTCATTTTACCACAACCTTTTCACATATTACCACCCATATATTTCTTTCATGGTTTTGGTTGTATATTTCACTGTTTTCAATTGGTGAGTGTATCATTTTTGTTCTTAGAGGTAATAAGTATAGGAGCACCTCGTTCGATGATAGTATAGAGGATGATTAAATTTTTTTAAGGGAGTACCATTTTTATGTGAGAGATAATTGGATGCACTTGTCAGAGTTTGTTCAATATTTTTTCAAAATATTTTATACAAATTCAAGAGAAAGAGGAATCCAAATGATAGAACATATTATATAGTCAAATAATTGTATAGGACAATTCAAGAATGCTCGAATGTTTTATTAGTTTGGTAGGCCTCACAAGGAATACAATATCCAACATATATGGAGTTTTTTTGAAGTTTGACACGGTAAAGGAGAACATGATTGTTGTTAGAGTAAAGTAATTAATTAACTTTTCTCTCCTCTTAAGATTTCTCTTTATGCATACATTAGTCATTTAATAATTAATAATGCTCACACCTTAGGGTTAGGTTTTCCTTTTGGTGTTGATCTCCTTTATAAGGATTGATCTCTTGTATTATTCATATTCTTGATTCATTTTTTCTCTGATAATACATCTTTTCTCTTTGTCAGAGTCAAAACCCTTGTATTCGTTCTCTTTCTTCCTCTGTGACAGGTTTCTTGCATGCAGGTTTCTTTTGGGTTCTGTGGATTTGTATTTCTCAAATCCTACATGGTATCAGAGCCAGATCTGCTGCAGCTTGTTCAGACTTTTGAAAGATTTTGAGATCCAGGTTTTGGTTGCATCAAATCTGTGTTTGTCTTCTGTTTTTTATTTTGGAATAGGGGGTATTTTTTTTTCGGTGCACTTTGAGCCCAAACGGACCTCACCGTTGAGCTCGTAGCGCCCAAAAACCCCTATTTCCATATAAAATTCATCCGATTTGGACACAGTTGCTTCAGGAGGCAAATTTTTTTTGGCCCCAAGGCCGTACGACCCTAGGGCACGAAAACCAAGGCGAAAAATTCAAAAAAAAATCAAAAAAATATAAAAATCGGCATTTTTTGGTTTTCAGCAGGCGCAGCCAGTGTTAAGGCTAGCGCCACCCCCGCCCAGCCCTGCGGCCACCGCTCGGCCACCGCAGCTGGTGGTAACCTTCGCGTCGCCGCCCAGCGCAGCCCGCAACCCGCCTGCTGCCGCCCAGCACAGCCCGCAACCCGCCTGCCGCCAGCAGCCCGCGCACCGCCGCCAGCTCGCCCGCGCCCAGCCAGCGCGCCGCCCGCCGCCAGCCGCGCCGCCCCAGCGCAGCCCACGCGCCGCCGCCTCCTGCACCCACCCCTGGTCGCCCAGAGGACCAGGGGCTGATTTTTTTTAGCCCTTCAGGGCTATAAGAGCCTATTTGGGCCCTTTAGGAGCAGTTTTACAAAATCGGGCATAACTTGGGCGTCCGATCTCCAGATCAAAGTCAGAACAAGTTTTTTGCACTCCAGGAGCCATATCTTTTGCATACGGACTCCGTTTTTCGAAAGCAAATAGGCGTCAGAAAGGTGGTTCTGTGCTCTTTCCAGATCTATAGTCTATTTCATCAGAAAAATCTTCAGGTGCTCCAAATTTTGTCTCAACCCGTTAATTGCTTTCTATCATTTTCAAGCTTTCAGTTTGTACTGGGGATTAGTTTTTTGCATTGTGGGGGGGTGTTTTCTCTTGCTTTCTGTTATTTATATCAGAAAACCAGAATTTACAAACACCAATACAAAAAAAATCAAACCCCCTTCTGCATCTTCTGTCTAGTTCTGAAAGACCACTTAATAATAATTAAAAATTCAGAGCAGTTGAGGCACAGTTCACAGGATGGCAGACAGACCTATTGAATCTCTCACACCGCATAATTACCACACTTGGAAGGGTCGCATGATGACTCTTCTCCAGTCAAAAGGGTTATGGTCCTGTTTGGATGAGGTTCAGCCTTAGTTGACACGTCCTTTTGAGATTATGCAGCACAGGAACAATATGGATCAGGCTATGGGATTGATGGCTTTACACATTTCCGACAGTCTCCAGTTTCATCTTGAGGGTTGTATCACTCCTCGAGCCATTTGGACCAAGTTTGAGGGACTTTTTGGTACTGTCAACGAGTTCAGAGCTTTGCAGCTTGAGGCAGAGTTAACTTCCTTGGTACCTGATTCATTTCCTTCTATTGAGGACTTTCTGATGAAGTTCAAACAACAAAGATCTATCTTGCAGGGTTGTGGTAAGACTAAGACTGATACAGAGTGCATTTTCTTGATTCTCTCCAAGCTTCGGGGTCCATTTCAGATCTTCTGTTCGACCTTCTATTCCACCATGGATGCCTTGGGTGCTCGCCATGTCATGCCTTCTTTTGAGGTCTTTTGTGATCGTCTAACTCGTGAGCAAGCTAAGCTTAAGCAGTTGGATTCCCTTTCAGGTTCACAGAACCAAGCATTGGTAGCCCAACCCTCCAAAGGAAAACAAATGCAGAAATCGAAGCCTAAGAAAGATTCAGAGGCTAGTGAGAATCCCTCCAAGCCACCACCTAAGTCTGATTCAAAACCACAATTCAATTCTAAACAGGGCAAATCTTCAAAGTCTGGTGAGTCTTCCTCCAAGACTAAGAAGAAATCAGGTGATCCTTGCAGTTTTTGTGGCAAGGAAGGACATCCCGTTTCCAGGTGTTGGAAACGTTTAGAGGCTTTGGAGGAAGCCATGCAGCAACATAATATCAGTGCACCACAGCCTCCTTCACAGCCCACAGGGAAAGGTCATGCTCTTTCTGCACGAGCATTGTCCTCAGCGTCCACTTGGATTCTAGATTCTGGTGCCTCTCACCATATCACACACACACAGGATTTGGTCACCGCTCTTGCTCCTACAGGCACTAGACATATTGCAGTTGGTGACTCAGCACAACTTTCCGTTCAGGGTTCAGGTACTGTTTCATTGGATGGTGGTTGTCTTCAGGATGTGCTTTTGGTTCCTGACATTTTGACAAACCTTCTATCCGTTTATCAGATTTGCCACTCTGGCTCTGGTAAGACAGTTGATTTCTCTCCACATGATGTGGTTATTCGAGATCTTCATGATCTTGACTTGGTTGTGGCTACTGGGAGTGTGGATTCTGCATCTCACTTATATAGTTTTGATGGCTTTGAGAGTTCAGACACTGTTGGTTCCTCTCTTATAGCACATGCAGATTCAGTGAGCAGGCTTTGGCATGAGCATTTTGGTCATGTCAATTACAAATATCTACAGCAGATGAGTACACAGGCACTTGTGATTGGGCTTCCACAGATTTCTTGTACAGATGGTGTATGTCATGGTTGTGTCCTTGGCAAACATCATCGAGATCCTTTTCCTAAGGGTCGAGCCTCTCGTGCTAGGGCAGCCCTAGAGTTGGTACATAGTGATCTTATATCCTTTCCGACTCCTTCTTTTTCAGGGGCCCGTTATGTACTCACTTTTATTGATGACTTCTCCAGACGTACATGGGTGTACTTTCTTAAGTACAAGTCTGATGTCTTTGACTCTTTCAGGAAGTTTAAGACATTTGTGGAGAAGCAATCTGGACTTTCTATCAGGAGGATACGCACAGATAATGGGGGGGAGTATGTAAATCAGTCTTTCAGAGATTTTTGCACTGAGCATGGTTTACAGCATCAGTTTACAGTTCCTTATACCCCTCAACAGAATGGTGTTGCTGAGAGAAAGAACAGAACCTTACGGGAGATGGCAAATTGTATGATACAGTCTCGAGCTATGAGTTCTTCATTTTGGGCTGAGGCAGTCAATTGTGCCAATTATATTTAGAATCGGATGCCCCATAAGGCATTACGACATATGACTCCTGAGGAGGCTTGGACCCATGTCAAGCCTGATGTTTCTACATTTCGAGTTTTTGGTAGTGAGGCTTGGGCATTTATTCCTGATGCTCAGCGGATAGCCATGGAGAGGAAGAGCCGACCACTCATATTTTTTGGCTACTGTGAGGATGTTAAGGCATACAGGTTGTTTGATCCTGATTCCAGAGAGGTCTTGTTTTGGCGGGATGTCCAGTTTGATGAGTGCTATCCTCAGATGGATTCTCCATCACCAGCTTCTCCCTCATTGCCTACTCCTTCCTCTTCATCTCTTGAGGATTACTTATCTCTTGAGGATGATGTAGATCATGATCCACCATCTCCACCACCACCAGTTGCTCCGTCTTTGCCGAAGTGGGCCCATGATACTGTTGATGCAGCTGGTTCTTTGGCAGGTGATCCTTCAGATACTCGTCGCACTCGTGCTCAGACATCTGGTTCTAGTCTTTTAAGTCATACCCTTTCAGATGATCCTCAAAAGTTTTCAGAGGCGATAGGACACCCAGAGTGGGATAGGGCCATGGATGAGGAGTATTCTTCTTTGATGAAGAATCATACTTGGGATCTTTGTCCTCTTCCTAAGGGAAGAAAGTTGGTTCGCTGCAAGTGGGTGTATCGTACCAAGTATGCTGCAGATGGTTCTATTGATAAGTATAAGGCCCATCTTGTTGCGAAGGGGTTTTCTCAGGTAGAGGGTATTGACTACTCCGAGACCTTTGCTCCTATCGCCAAGATGAATTCTATACGCCTGGTACTTTCACTTGCAGCTTCACAGGGATGGACAGTGTTTCAGATGGATGTGAAGAGTGCCTTCTTGCATGGAGACCTACATGAGGAGATCTATATGGAGTAGCCTCAGGGTTTTGTGCAGGACACTTCTTTGGTTTGCAAACTTCGACGTTCATTATATGGTCTCAAACAAGCCCCCAGGGCTTGGTATGCAAAGATGGACTCCTTCTTGCTTTCCTCGCACTTCACACGTTGTCATTCCGATCACACAGTCTATATTCAGCGTTAGGAGGGTGATCTTTTGAGTCTAGTGCTATATGTAGATGATCTCATCATTATAGGTAGCTCATCCTCCATGATTCAGAGTGTTCAGAGAGCTTTGATGGAGCAGTTTGAGATGACAGATCTTGGTCTCTTGCACTTCTTTCTGGGTCTACAGGTTATTCAGTCTTCGGATGGGATTTTCATTTTTCAGGAGAAGTATGCTCTTGATATGCTTCAGCGATTTGGCATGCTTGATTGCAAGTCTGCCCCCACTCCATTTCAGTCAGGTGTTGTTTTGTCTTCCACTTGCTCTACTCCTTCAGTAGATCCCACCTTATACAGGCAGTTGGTTGGCAGTCTGTTGTACCTGACACATTCTCGTCCTGATCTTTCCTTTGCGGTTGGCCTTGTCTCTCGATTCTCCCATGATCCTCATGAGAGCCATTGGCAAGCAGCCAAACGTATTTTGAGATATATTCGGGGCACCACACATTATGGCATTCACTAATCTTTAGGATCCCCTCACATCATTGGCTTCACTGACTCCGATTGGGCTGGTGATGTCAATGATCGGAAGTCTACTTCTGGCTTCGTTTTTTGCCTTGGTTTTGGTCCTATCACATGGTCTTGCAAGAAGCAATCTGCTATTGCATTATCATCTACAGAGGCTGAGTACCGTGCAGCAGTGTTAGCCAGTCAGGAGGTTTTATGGGTTCGGCAGTCGATGACAGAGTTTGGGTTTCCTCTAGATTGTCCCACTATTCTTTGGTGTGACAACCAGAGTGCCATTCACATTTCTCGCAACCCAGTGGAGCATCAGCGGACAAAGCATATTGAAATCCACATGCACTTCATCAGACAGTTGATTCAGGATGGTTCTCTCATCTTGGAGTATATTCCTACAGAGGAGCAGGTTGCAGACATCTTCACTAAACCCTTGGCATCTCCGCGCTATCTTCAGTTGTGCTCAATGCTTGGGGTGAAGGAAGTTGTCCTTGGGGGGTCTCAGTGAGGCCTTCCTTCCTTCATGTTTTCTTTTCAGCATGTTTCTTTATCTCTTTTTGGAGAGGAGTTTTTTCCCACTGGGTTTTCTCCTTTACTCCACTTTATAGAGATTTTCTTGTATTCGGGTACCTCATCAGGCCTTGTTGCCGGGACCCTCCTTTGCATTGTAGTTCCTTTGCTTTCTTCTGCATTGTTTGCAGCTGCATTGTAGCTCATCTTAAGGGGGGGTGTTAGAGTAAAGTAATTAATTAACTTTTCTCTCCTCTTAAGATTTCTCTTTATGCATACATTAGTCATTTAATAATTAATATTTAATTATTAAATGCTCACACCTTAGGGTTAGGTTTTCCTTTTGGTGTTGATCTCCTTTATAAGGATTGATCTCTTGTATTATTCATATTCTTGATTCATTTTTTCTCTGATAATACATCTTTTCTCTTTGTCAGAGCCAAAACCCTTGTATTCGTTCTCTCTCTTTCTCTGTGACAGGTTTCTTGCATGCAGGTTTCTTTTGGGTTCTGTGGATTTGTATTTCTCAAATCCTACAATTGTTATATGACTTTTTCTCCAAGAGAAGATAAAGTGATGAAATAACCTTTTTAGAATTAAAAAGGGAAATAAAAAAATAAAGGATATTATAATCCTTTTGGTTTAAACAAGGTTAATAAAGAATGTTTATGAAAAAATCTCTTAAAAGAGTTATAATTATAATTATTAAAAGGGTAAATAAAGGTGACCTTTTCGAAAGGGTGTGATGGTTTGGAAATTACCCCAAGTTAAAAGGTTATATAAGTCATTTATGTGAGACTTGGGAAAAGGGTATGGAGATCACTCACGGAAGAAGAAGAAGGAGGAGTCAGTGACTTGGTGTGGTATGAGGATTTCGAAAAGGGGAACACAGTGTGTGTCCATCTTGGGGTAGAATGTACACCCAGGAGTGTCCTAGCTAGGGCCGCGTCTTTCATTTCATGAAGGTATGCGAGGTTTTGTGTAAGAACCTGAAACCTCCATTGGATGCTATAGCCATAAAGGTCCCAAGGCCACTGGAATCTTCTTGGAGTGAGAATGACTATTCCAAGTTCTCGAGATTAAGATAAGTATTGGAAAACCTTGATCATATAAGATATTGAGAATGTTTTATATATGATTTGATGATAATATGGTTGTGATTACATTTATTGTGTTATTTATTTACTTTGTAAGTATTATCAAATTATTAAATGTTATATTCACATCTAATTTAATGATAATTACCTTTAATAAATGAACTTAACATTAACATTTAATCTATTAATTCCACTAAAAATAATTAATTAAGTCTTGGAGGAAAGTGACCTTACATTTGGTATTAAAGTCTAATGATCAGGCCTTGCTATCTTTAAATTTTTTATATGCTATCATATTTCATATTAACTAGTGTTTAAAAATGAAAAAATTAATAAAATAAAATGTTGTTGTGTCTTGCATTATACATTTATCCTAAACTTTAAGTCACAATAATTGAATCAACTACATATGAATTTATATCTATATTTAAAATAAATTTTAAGAGTCTCCCTATTTACATATAGAATCAACTAAAGACAACATGTTCATAACTTATTAATAAAATTTCTATGTATACATATCAAAATATGAACTTAGTTTTTTTCAATTAATTAATACTTTTAAAATATAGGTATGAAATTTCTTGATCCTCTTTCCTATATATAGTGCAACCATTCACATTTTAGTGTGATCATTGATGTTTTCTTATAAACCACCATTAACTATGGACCATTGATGGTGCTTGGTATTGAAAGATTATTGCAATTGTATATAAAATATAGGACTTTCATTGAAGTAACATATTGCCAAAGGTTGAGACCTTTTAGTTCAAGAGTCGTGTATGTAAAGGTTGATACCTTTAAGGTCAAGAGTCTGGATCAAACAATGATGGTGAGAAATATTTGAGGACATTCTATATTTATTTAATCAAGAAAAAATCTAACAATTCATGTCTATCGAGAATCTTTGGGCATTCAAGGTAAAGCCATACACAAACAAGATGACTTAGTCATATTTTTGGGAAAAGAATTGGTTGATAACAGATCATTGCTTCTCAATTTTCAATACAACTAGTTGTTGAATGGTATCTCATCATGTTTTGTTGTTTTTGTACTTCTTGATTTGAGTAAATTATGTCAGGTTTTCTTATATATACTTTTGTGTCATCTTTCTATTTGATTTCACAATGCCAAAGATGTTGGCATTACTTTCCTCAATAAAAGGTCATATTCATACAAAATCCAAATCACCCATTCAAATCTAGATCTATTAAGTTACAATTGCCAACCAAATCCAATTATAATTAAGGTTGCAAGCAAGAATCATTTCGAAAATAATGTCGCTTGCAAAAAAAATCATTTTCACCAAATTATCTCACAACTTTTTATCAACGAATATTTTTATTATCAACAAATATTTTTATGATCCGAACATCCATGTAATGGTCTATTCACCATAGGATTTCATGGAAGATTTGAAGGCTTTTTTATCTAGGCTAAAACACCTTGAAATTCATGGTTGGTGTCATGCCCAAAAAATTCATCAATAAAATGAAACTATTTTTTTTTTTTTGGTTCTAAAATACTAACTCTTGTGCATTTATACATTACATTCAAGTGAACATGGAAAGTAAAGGACAGATTGAATATACTTTCAAACCCTTCATGATCTAAACAACCTATTCCTCTTGTACATCCAATACCCCTTTAGGCTTCCTGACTAGTTAAGCAGAGTACCAACCCTATGAATCAATTTTCTACTTCACATTGAATCCTATTTATTTAAACACTTTGATTCATATGGTTGTTTAATTTGAGTAATGTACCCTAACTCCATTAAGAAAATTTATTACATATCTTACAATAATATTTTAACAAGGATCCAACAAAATCTATGCACCTACCAATTGTTTGAATCTATTTGTGTGCATCTACAATCGTATTAGACTCTAATAACTAGATTTAATTAATAATAATTTAGTATCATCTCTAAGCTTTCAAACATAAAGACCAACTCACTTACACCCTAAGGCTCATGATTTATGTATATACTTATACAAGTGTGAGACAAAGGTCCTCAGCTGATACGTTTTAAGAAGAGAACAATTTAACAATCAATCAAAAATTATATGATATGAATAACTCATGTAAGTACGATGACAATCTATCATAAATTAAATAATATAGACATTTTTAAATACGTGAGATCAAATGATGTTGTTAAATGAGCTTGAAATCACCACAAACATACTATCTATTTAAGGGTCAGTTTACTTCGCTTTAATATTATTTTATTAGGTTGACACCAATATTAAATTCAACAAATTGACCATGGTCATAATAATCAATAATATATATTATCTTAAAAAAAAAATACCCTTATATTCAATTACTATAAAAGAAATCATTATATTTTTTTTTAATTCTAAATTTATTTACAAATATTAGTAATTTTAAAATTCTCCTCCATTAGATTAATCATAGAATTAGCAATGTCTATTTATTTTTACTTTTTAAAATATGAAAAGACAATTTATGAAGGCTTAACTACCACCCATAACCAGGTATGGTGCTGCAGGGCCGCAGCTATTCTGGCTCCAAAACAGACCTTTCATACAGTGTGTTAGTGACAGGTTAGTCAATCGCGACCGTTAAATGCAAAATCGATGGTGCAAAACGCGCGACTAACACACGTGTTAGTCCCTCCGTACTGCCTTTTTGGAACCAAAATAGACGCATCCGTGCTCCAGGTGACCATGTACCGAGTCAGCTAGGAATAAGCTAGCAGTTCCTCAGTTATTAATTTCACCTATGATATTTAATTTTATCGCATGAATGAATCTATCACAGCACTCCTACCGACTAAGAAAAGGACCGACCAATTCTCAAAATGTCAGCCACTTAACTGAACATTGCAGGTGTGATATGTACATATAATTACATAGGTATTTAGTGAGCAGAACTAGTTTTATAACGATATCTACAACCCAAAGAATAGAGGCTAGGCATGCTTTTTGATAATATGATTATTATATGTTATGAGATGGTTGGTGAATAGCTCACTTACAATTGTCTGGACGGTGCTGTTATTGTCTGTGTACTTCTTGACAAGCATCTCTCCCCAAAAGAATGGGCAAAGTCCTGGCTCGCAGATGCGCATTGCTATGGTCAGCATATCAGGC